>NC_051291.1:10072839-10372839 GCF_015220745.1 Sebastes umbrosus
AGACATGTAATATATATACACTATCTAGCCCCATTTGCACTGAGTATGTCACTCTACAGCAGGTGGATGCAGTGGTGGAAAGTAACTAAGTACATTTACTCAAATACTGTACTTAAGTACAACTCTGAGGTATTTGTACTTTACTTGAGTATTTCCATTTTCTGCCACTTTATATTTCTACTTCACTACACTTCAGAAGCAAATATAGTGCAGTATATAGTTTACTAAGTGCAACAATAAAGTGAGGAACACAATGCATCATTAATAATAATTCAATAATATAACAAACATTATTCTGAAATTGACCATTAGGAATAATGAGTACTTTTTGTTCTTTAAATACATTTTGATGCTAATACTTTTGTACTTTAAGTTGAGCACAATTTTGAATGCAGGACTTTTACTAGTATTTGTACACTGTAGTATTGTTTTAAGTTCTTAATTTGTCATATGCACAACAATTAAACTGTGTTCTCAGGCTCCCTCCAACAATCCTCACTACACTTACTAAATGTATAAAAAATAAATCTGAAATAGTGCATAAGTTAAAATATAGGTATACATATATATAAAATAGAATATAAGATATCGTGCTATGATAGACATGTGTACAGTAGTGATAAAAATATATATTGCTCTTAATTACCTGCCACTTTATTGTGAAGTCGGTGCTTTTGTTGAAGTCAGGATCATGCAGGAATCATAACTCAGGTTTGAGTGAGCCGATTGGTCAGCAGGTTGAGCTGATACTCTGTTAAGAAATCAGAAACAGGTTTATTAGGAATATGTTTTGGTGCATTACAATAAACACGCTACTAATATAAGGTTGTTCATATTTGTTGTTCATGCAGCTTTACTAGTTGTGTTTATACAGTATGCTGTTTTGTACTAACCCGACAGGAACATAATGTATTAATTTAAGATGTAAAATGTAAATGTTGTAAATTAAGGCTCTACTCTCCTGCAGGGTCACTTCCCCTGGCCTGATGCTTCCGAATGGACCGACGAGGAGCTCGGAATCCCAGCAGATGACGAGGAATAAGGTAACTGATTCAGCTTCCTTTGCTTAACAACCATTTTACTTCCACAATATGCAATAAAATGTAAAGAGGTTAGTTCACTGTCAAAAAGTCAAAACACATGATTTAAAACCTACTCTGAGAATGGTAAAGAACAACTAAATCCAAGTTATTCATATTTTCTGATGCTGTCAACAGTTTGTTTACATCTCTTATCTTTTAATATTTATATAAAACGGTGTTGTTTTAGCTCTGATTACAATAGGAACTCAAAATGCAGATTTCCATCCAATTTTATATATGAATGACTCATTTCTGTCAAAAATGTAGTTCAAAATGTCGTCAGAGAAAAAGATTATCCTTTAAACTATAGTAATCTACATTTCCCGTGGGTTACGGTATTACTGTTATTTACACCTTGTATTTTTATGCATTGCTTCTCTCGATTGTGTCAAAAGATATACTACATGTACACCTGATACAAGACTTTAAATGCACTTTGATAGGAATGCTAGTTGTTTTTCTCAAAACGTATTAGTCAGTAAAATTGACAGTTGTGTGTACTTGACAAATTGGTCCAGAAACACACATCTCTTTTATTATTATTATTATTATTAATAATTATACTAATAATAATGAAATATTTGCAGTCTGATCACAGGTGACATACACTCAGTTTCCAGTTTATTAGGTACACAGAGCTAAAACTAATGCAGTCTAATACGACAGTCCTGCAACAAATCCTCCTTCATGAAGGTCATAATGTTCAGTTTTTGTTGAAACAGTTTTTGACCGGTGTTGATTCAACTTTATGATTATTTTGTCCACCCCATTTATATCAATGTTGGTAAGCTAAATAACAGAAACTCTTCTCTGTATAATGTAATATAGTTTAACACGCCAAACTACATCGTCCAAAATGAAACAACACAAACAGTTTCAACAAAAACGGAACATTTTAACCTCCATGAAGGAGGATTTGTTGCAGGACTGTTGTATTAGACTGCAATAGTTTTAGATAGGTGTACCTAATAAACTGGCAACTAGTGTATCTGTTGTTTTTGTCCAGTGTTGTAAGCATTATCTTGTGTTGTTTTTTTTGTAGATCACCATGAGGGATTCAAGCTGCTGGACATGTCTTTGTGGAAATCTTCAAGATATTCTGAAAGTCAGTGTTGTACATAGACTAATAAAATTATCTTTAAATATGTTGAACTGTTGTCTTTTTATATAAAAAGTATAATGTGGTTTAAATGTCTAAACTGGGCTTGACAAAAAGACAAGCATTTTATTTCATTAGTTTTATTTACACGCAATTTTTGAAATGCAGAAACAAAATGCAACGCATTAACAGTGTCACAGTTAGCCAGTGTTTGTATATTTTAAATCATAAGCCATTCAAATCTGGAAAAAATAACATTGCAAGAACCAACGCACATAACACAAATGCCAAGAGAGCTGCATATAAAAAGCAAAAAGGGACAGAATCTGTACGATGAATACTACAGCTTATAACAAACCCTGCCTGCGGGCCAGCTCGTGTTTTCAATGACTTGACATGCAAAAGAGTTCAAAAAGGTTAAAGTGTAGTGTGAGAAAAACAGGAGGAAATCAGTCTGGCAATGTGATTAACACTAATGATGTAAAGTCGGTTCTTTGTGTTGGGATTATGTGAAACACCTCGTCAGGGCTGGATGATTGATCACACAGTCACTCACAGGTCATGTGCACTACAAGTCAACCTGAGCAAAGCTTTCAACAAGTCTCCTTGTCAACAGTTAGCCTGGGTGTGATGTCTTTTAGAGGCAACCTAACAACGGTGTTTTCTGTATAACACTGAGCTGAAAGTCTGTTAAAAGGTCCAGTGTTTAGCATTTAGGGGGATCTATTAGCAGAAATAGAATATAATATCCATAACCATGTTTTCATTAGTGTATCATCACCTGAAACTAAGAATCTTGGTTTCGTTAGCTTAGAATGAGCCGTTTATCGACATAGGGAGCGGGTCCTCTTCACAGAGTACGCCATGTTACTACAGTAGCCACACAAAACTTTCAGTGCGTTCCAATACCCATACTACCATACTATTTAGTGTGCCAGAAACATATTTAGTATGTCCCAATACATAGTATGTATACCAACAATACCAGGATGTCCTACTGCATCTGGTCACATTTTGCAGTATGCAAGCCAGCATTCTTTTCTGGCTATTCTGACCCACAATCCTCTGCATAGCTAATATATCGTTGCCTTCAAATGGGGTCGTGTTTACCACGTTCACAAGAAGAATCCATATAAACGCCCCCCTCTTGTGGTATTCACAACCTTGTAAGTGTAAAGCTGTGACGTGTTTGTTGACGTTGTCAGAAATGGCAGAGGCCATGGAAGTTCATTTTTCGGTACATAATAAGTTAATATATTGGAACGCCAAGCATATTGTGTACACGACTTCCCATGTTGTAAACACGAGCTCACGAGTTTCATTTGAAGGCACCATTTGAGCAAGAGGGTCAAAGTTTAAGGCGCAACGTTATGACGAAGTAGTACGTCCCAATTGTATGCATACTGCATGCAACAGTATGTCCTTTGTAAGGGCAGCTGCAGTATGTACTAAAAGTAAAAGTATGAGAATTGGAACGCACCCACTGGCTCTAGAGAGGGCCTTTCTTGTTTTACGTTACCTGAAGGCTACCGTAGTTCTCCGCCACGCTTGGAAAGGGAGGGCTGAGCGGTGGGGTAGTCAGTTGGTTGTAATCTGCACCCTCACCACTAGATGCCACTAAATCCTACACACTGGACCTTTAAGAAGCAGTGAGGGATAACACCAAATTAACAGAAGTTGTAAAAAAGCCTAAAAAGTACAATGACTGACTGGTTAAAGCACAGCTTATCATCACAACTTGAAAACCACGACCATGAAATAATTTTTTTGAGCGATGAATAAACAAAACAAACCTCAGCAACTCCAAAGCAGGAGGTGAATCTTTTAAAGTCTTGAGCGAGTGCTGAGAGCATTCTGTCTGCATCCATGACGTGGCTGGCTGGTTAATCGAAGGTTATGTCCATGGCATCATTCCCTGAGAGTGAAGAACTGCGCACTCCGAGCAAAACACACATCTCACATCAGCACTGGTAGTTTTTTTTTTTTTTTAAAAAGGAAAAACCTCACTCATCCTATTGAAGTTCTACAAACTTCTCAATGCATCGACTACTTTGGATCGACCACAGTGGCTCAGAATACTTGTGGGTTGTTTTTTTTGCTAAATGATAACTGGCACTAGTTGAAAAAGCTCAGGTGTAGATAAGGAAGTTCTCAACCTAACCTAGTTTCTATTCGCACATAGCCCCCAACACATCCGGCTACAGGTAGAAGAGGAAACCAGAACAGACAAGAATCAACACTATTCAACAGGAGGGGGGAAAGTGACAGAATAAAAGATTTGTAGGTAAATTGCTACTCAACAGATGATCACATGAACTCTAAAAACATCCACATTTACAAAAAGCAAGATAAAAAAAGAGAAAAATTAACCCTTTGAAAGGAAAAAACTCCTCAGAATAGCTGAGGCTTTAGGGTCAAAATATAATAAAAATCATTATCTCTCAATTAATAAATACATCATTCAGAATCCATAAAAATAACACATTAAAAAAATCAAAACGAGAAATAAATTAAGCAGGATATCATGCGAGTCGTCTCCAAGCGCATGACTCGTAATTCCTATTAAACAAATTCAGAGAGGCAGCACTTTGAGCCAAAATCGCTCCCCTCTAATTATCAAACATAGTGCAGATTTGAGAGTATATTTCGCACAAAATTTGTGCAAGTCTGTAACGCACCTATTTCGTTTTCAGAAGAACGCACCAAAGTGCTGCCTCTCGCTCTTTCACCTCTCCTCAAAGTCATTATTGCTGGTGTGATTGAGATAAAGGGGGGGTATCAGGGACAAGCATGAGTGGAGAAAAGTACAAACAATAAGCACCATTTTGAAATTTCAGTTCACCGCATCCTCCGTAGCACCTCGTTTTCGCCCCTCAGAGAAAAAAAAAGAAAAAAAAAAGACCCTGCTAGAGATTTACAGCTCCGTTTCATCTGCGCCTCCATCGTGGTCAGTTTGTCGCAGATGTAGCAAGTGAAGGTTGTGCGGAGGAGGAGGGAGGGGTGCGTTCAGCAGGGAGAGGAAATATTAAAATGTGATGTTGGCATCAGAAGCTGCTCCCCAGCAAAGCAAATTTGGTGAACCTCCGACATCTCCTTCGTCCATTTAAATGCCTGCAGGAGCTTCTTTCCCTGCATTTTCATAACATGCTTGTCCCTCTCCGCTTCCCGTAGCTCCTTTTCTGTTTTTTTTTTCTTCTTAGTGTGCTTGTGGTGAAGTCGTGCACTTGCTTATTTCAAATCCAATACCCTGTCTCCTAAGCATGCACAGTGAGCGTGTTTTACGTGTCAAGATTCGTTCAGTTTACGGTAGTCTCCAGGCAGTGTGTTCATTCTTTTTTTCCTCTCCATTTCTACAGCACAACAGTGTCTGGTAACAAACAAACCAATGTTTCTTTTCTTTTTTTTTCATCATTTTTGTAGATTTGGAGTGTTACACAAAGACGCGATTGTGTCTGTTGAGTTTCAGGATCTTCCCCAGTCTCTGCTTGGCTGTGGCCATGCCTTTTTTTGGCCGCTTGCCTAAAAAAAAAAGAAACAAAAGGAGAACAGCATTAGAAATAAGCATAATGTTTTCAATGCATGTCTGCTAAAATAATAATATTAAAAATAATACTTTTTATTTATATATTATTATTTTTTTTAATCATTTTTAATATTTGTTTTTTTTTTTATGTGTTTTTTTTGTTATTTATTATTTATAAACGCTTTTCAAAACAAAGTCATAAAGTGCTTTACATGGTACAACAACAGGCAAATAAACAAGACATGTTGAGAATTAAGCAGTGTGTTAAAATTAATAACTTTTTTCTTTAAAAAGTTAAGTTTTAAAAAGTGATTTAAAAGACCCTCAGGAAGGGAGTTCCAGAGGCAGGGGGCATTGACAGCAAAAGCCCGGTCATCTTTAGTTTACTAGTGATGTACATAACAGTTATTTGGTAATTGTTTGGTGTATAAATTGACAGATATTTTAGGTCTATGAAATAGTGAAAAATGCCCATCACAATTTACTAGAGCAGTGGTTCTCACCCTGGGAGTGACCAGATGGTTGCGGGGAAAAACATAAAATCACATATTTTTAGACTGGGGAATGTTCTTTACATTACATCGCCTGTACCAGTAATATAATTTGCCTTAGAATAGATTTTATTGAGTGCGTTTGTGAGAGTCAAAGTGTGCGTGCACATGATTTTCTGACGGGGGATTTCCAGCGGGTCAAGGGGGAGAGAAAAAGTCACAAAGCACATCAAAAATCCACAGTGCCTGGAGCACATTGGACAATGCCTCGGAGCTAGCCGTTAAAACTAAACATAACTCATCACAAACAGAGCATTGTTTAGCCTACATTTATTAATAAATTCAGCTGGGGGAGGCATGTAGAAAAAGCTATTTACGCTGTTCACTGTATACCAAACCCCAAAAACCTTGTTTACTACTATTTACTATCATAAGTGACAATGAAAACCAGCAAATATTCACATTTCAGAAGATAAAACCAGTGAATTTCAGGCATTTTCTGAATTGTTGCACATGTAAATTCCCGTCAATTGACTAATCTATGAATTGACCGGTCGTTTTAGCTATGATGTTTATACACCTAGTTAAAATACATTATAAAGCTGTGGCCTTATTTGTGGTTGTTGCATATTGGACCACGATTGCTTCCAAGGAGATGTCACAAATCATACTCCGACATACATGTTTTGAACTCAGATTTAAGGTGATTACAGCTTCTTAAATGTGAATATTTTCTGGGTTCTTTACTCCTCTATGATAGTTAACTGAATATCTTTGAGTTGTGGACAAAACAAGTCATTAGAGGACATCATCCTGGTCTTTGGGAAACACTGATCGTCATTTTTCACCATCTTATAGACCAAACAACTAATCGAGGAAATAATCGACCGAATTAATCGATAATGAAAATAATCATTAGTTGGAGCCCTAACAGTCACAACACTTTTCTGTTGACTACAAGTAAAAATGTGATGTCCAAACCTTTGGTGGCCTGATTGCTGATGGGTGGAGGGTTTGGGGCGTGCCTCTTGGAGGGGTGCAGCGGTGGAGACATGGAGGGGTCACAGTACTGGTAGTCTGCCTCTGGGCTGCTGCCGTGGCTCCGGCTGAGGGGGCTGGGCAGCCCCTGATTGTCCCAGGCCTCGCTGCTGTTGCCCTGGCTGTCCATCGGGCTCTTGTCCCCCTGCAGCCGGTGCTGCGCCTCCTCCCTCCGCTCCAGCGGCGAGCACTGGCTGGAGCCGGACCACCAGGGCTCCTGGGACGAGGCTACCTTCTCCGGCTTGGAGGAGCACAGCAGACCGGCCATAGACAGCATCCCCTGAATGGCCTCTTCTGTGCTGGGTGAGGTAGGACGTTCTCTGCAAGGAGCAGACAGGATTATTTACTAACTCTCATTAAAATAATACATGTTTGAGACCATTTAAAACATGTTTGCGTTGGGTTTCTCACCGTTTGAGTGGTTTGTGTTTGTGCCTGAGTTTCTGGCCAGACTGGTCCAGCTCTATGGTGTGCCCTGAGCCTCTCTGCTGAGACGAGCCCCTCTCCTCCTCTTCTTCCTCCTGGGAACTCCCTGAGTCCTCATCAGAAGAGGATGACGACGACGACGACGATGATGATGATGACGACGATGACGATGACGCTTTACGCTACATTGGCAAATTTTTAAAATGAGAAAGGATGCATCAGTAATCAGTGAAAATTCTGATAGACCTGGAATATCTGTGGTATTGCATGTTGTATTTGTAATTCTGGGACTACACAAAGCATTTAATGCATCACTTTCCAGCTGATGTTCACATGTTTTGTACCTGCATGCATGTCTATAATTGTGGCCTTGAACTCCTGATTAAAGAAGACGGGGTGCTGGATCCTTAATATAGATAATATAAAAAGGAAACTACGACAGCACTCCAATTTGACTTTTTAATATCGTCACACGGACGTTTTGTGCAAGACGCCCTTCTTCAGCGCGTGCTCTGGCAATTTCACAATCAATAAACACAGGTGTGGTTAATTATAGGCGGCCGCAACCAGAACAACAAATACATCCCGATTCGTTTTTATACTTGCTCATATTGTGCCAGAGTGATTTATGCATTTATATTTTGCATTAGTAGGTTTTCTTTTTCAATTATAAGTATGTAAACATTGTGCATTTACAGGATATGTAATGTGTCTAATAATCAACCTTTCCATGAATAAAACATTTAGCCCACAACACAAACTTAAAGTGACACTGATATTCCAAAGAAAAGCTACAAACAATGATTATGGCGTTCTAGTAAGACTCAACAAACAACCAGATTCATCTCAATATGTTTGAGCCACATGTGCTCCAGTGTAGAAATCACAGTGTTGAGACATCTGATGCTGTTAGATTGCTCAGTATTTACCTCTGTGGGAGAGTCACTGTCTGAATCCACGTCTGACACACTGGAGTGTCCTGAGACTTCTTCCCTGAGTTCAGTCTTCACCCTCTCCAGACCACCTGAGAAACACACTATGAGTTTAAAACACACTGAAATGTGGGTTTAACAATACAGTGATAACATTAATGATAACAGCCACCGGGGACTTACTGAAGAGTGTGGGTTTCTCGACTGTGCTGTGCTGCTCTCTCTCAGACTTCACGTCCACACAACTCTTTGGTGGGCCGACAGATGACCGTTCACCCTCCGTCTTCACCGGGCTGCTGCCTGGCTTCCTCAAATCTCTGCACACACATAATGATCCATGTTTGAATGATGAAATAAAATGTAATGTCACATCAAATATAGAGAATCTCGACTGCAGAATGGTTTCACATCATCAAAACTGTGTCTCTTAAAACCTCGATTGTGATCTGAACCAAACTGAAGGTTTGTCTGTGCAATTTAATTCCCCTGTTGTTTCATTCCCTGCACAATTTGATGTTATTTACGGTTGTTATTGTGGTACCTTTCTGACTCTAGTTTCTGTTATCATTTATATTGTGTTATTCAATGCCGTTCTTTTAGTTTGTGCCTAGGGGGGTGTTGCGATTTACTGGTATTGTGGCTGAGATTTTTCTCATTTTGTTTGGTGTTTTTATAAAACTGAAAGCATTTTACATCTGCACCGAATTTCCTCAAATTTAGGTTTATTGATTCTGTGTGAATGACCACTGAGCCTCAATCAATATGAAGCAAAAACATTTCTGTGTTGACCAAAGAGAAGTGAGCTCTCACCTGATAATCCTGCCGTTGACCAGCATCAGCCGGAGGTGGTTGTCCTCTAAAGACTCTGCAGCAGCAGCTGCTGATGCTGTTGACACTTTGTTGAGCTTCCCACGAACCTTGGCACAGAACGCCGCATCCTACATAGAACAGACCAGTCAGTAAACCGACTATTACATCTTTTAGTCCACACATAGGGAGCATCAACACTGAGCTACTTTATTGTTTCATAGGGAAAAAGATGGAAAAGCAGTGATTTTGTGATCTGCTTTCTGACTGCTCACCTCATCGAGCGGTCCCACCTCCAGCCTCCTCAGCACCTCCCTGGTGTGCTGCTCTAAGATGTCAAGGTTGGTGGTCAGTTTGGGCGCCTGCCGCTGCTGCTCCCTCAGCCTCCTGGCGGCCCGTCTCGCCTGCCGAGCCTGGCAATGCCGCTCCAGTGTGGCGCGAGTGGCCGGGCAGGCGTTTGATCCAGATGCTACTCCACACCCACTTCCCTGAGATTTCACTGGCTTGCTACCACTGACTGGTTCCTCCTGATTGATGAAAATAAAACACAATGGAGTCAAGCCTGCAAGAAAATGCAGCTCACATTTAAATACATTTTTCAATTGTTGTCTATCTGACTTTCTTTTTTTTTTTAAAGTTGCCGTATAATCAGATATCAGTGTGGCTGTCCTCTGTATCCAGTGTGTGGCCAGACTATGCTGTATTTTATGTCGAGAAACAAAGGCCAGCAAACAAAACAGATCACAGCGGTATAAACAGAGTACTTATTTGACAAAACAAGCCCACATGCTGCCCACACTTCACTGAGATCCGAACTCAATGTGCGCCAGGCCACCTCAGCATGTGGTCTGGTTTATCGAATCCCAAAGCGAGCAAGATCTGATCTCAGAGTCTACAGACTTGACAGTTAATGCGTCTTGGCATGATCAGACGACAAATGTCCCAACCATGGCCACAAACACCTGCACTAAGTTTAAAAGGTCCAACCGTCTCCTGTATCGTCCCCTCTTACCTCCAGGTAGCGGATTTCCTTGGTCAGCTCTTTAATGAGATGGTTCGGCCTGATATGGTCTGGTACCTCACTGGTGGGCTCAGTCACCTGCGAAGACACAGCAGACCACATTCAGACAGGAGACGTGAACAGAAAGAAGTCTGTTGTTGGCCACTGACACACATCCAGGAGATAAGAAGCAACAGTGGTGACGGCTGTGTAACAATAACCATCTGGTCTGTGGACTTTCAGGGTGCAGGTATACGGAGACGACCGTGAGAACACGGTGGCCGACGCTTACCTCTCTTTTCAACCAGGTCCTCAGTGCACTGATTAAAGCCTTGACTCCCTCCACCAGGTAGGTTGGTGGCGGACAGTTGTCCTCTCGTAGCTCTGAGACGTGAAGAAAAAAACATATAATCATTAAACTTAAAAATTGTATATATATATATATATATATACATATATATATATTATAATGGAGGAGTAACTGTACATTTATGTGTAAACATGTAAAAATAAGTGTGTGTCTCAGTGTGTGTTTTTCTCATCTCCGTGCTTTGTTTGTACATAAGAGCGTTTGTCTCTCACCTTTTAGCGTTTCCAAGAGGTTCTTGGCCACATACCAACAGATGGCCTCGAAGTACGGAAACTTGAAGAGGTCCGGGGTTTTCAGGCGACGCTCCATTTCATAACACCTACACATACAACAGATGAAATACAAAATAGGTTTTTAGTGATAAAAGTGATAAACATGAGAGCAAATTTGTTTCTAGATTAAATAAAAATAAAAATAATCAAGCCAATGTTTGAGCTGATTACCTGAGCTGCATATCAATATTGAGGTTGTGAAGGAAGTTCCCTCCAAATGCCATGCAATCCTGAGAGGTGAGAACAGCATGGATCCAGCCTGTAGAGGGCGCCAGAGTACCAACGGTTACACACACAGACTGACAAAGTTACAACAATAGTACACTTAAAGAGAGCTAAACTGACACCTTAATACTGGGCACTTGATCAAATATGTAGGTTGAGTGATCTGCATGAATAGACATTTATATAACAGATATTTACAGCACTTATAAGCCTGACCATGCACAAAGGGCCCAAACTTCTTATCCTCCCACAGTCAGACCTAAAATAAAGATAAAAGTTGTCTATTCCAATGATGTGCTCCCCCTCAGATAAACAACCCAAAGTGAGAGAAAACAGAGTCTTGGAGGGGGTTGGTGTAAGGCTGATGGACAGGCCTGATAATGCACTGGTTGACTGACCTACTGTGCTCTCTGACCCCCACTTAATTCCCACCTCTCCACACCCTCGCCCTCTTTTACAATGCTGCTGCCTCAGCGTGCCGGAGGAATGATTGAGGACGTCCAGCAGTTGACGGGCTGAACTGAAAGGAACTCTATCGGCTTTAAAACGTCTATTGAGAGGCTGACGGATGGATAATCGGATGACTGGAGACTTTAGCGTCACTTGCATGTCATATTCAGTTAGTGACATGAAACACAAACATCTTCTTAGTCTCTTAGCTTCTAATTAACAACAGCAACACTGCTAGTTAAAGGAACAAGCTGTGATCTACAGCATCCTCATATTACATAACAGCACTGTTTTCCTTCATTTTTTTCCATGGCAATTATGATCATTAAGAAGTGTTTGGGTTGTTGCTCAGGAAGACATTCCCTCTCTGTTATTTTCCCTTCAAGAAGCCTGTATTTTCCTGGCAGCAGCCATGGGAAGCGGGATTATTTAACTTTTGGATGCATGTGAAAAGACAAACAAATCCAAACAACAGGTCAGCTCGGTCGGTACAGAGGAGTCAGTCAGGCACCAACTATAATGATATATAACTTTAGTGACACAGATAGCTGTATGTCTGAAAGTTATTGTGCTTGGAAATCACAAAGTAGGTGATCATCCGAGACTCTTGGGGTGCTTTCATACATAACCCTGGTTTGTTTTATCTGGTTTGAAAGCTGTCAATCAAACCCTCTCTGGCAGAGACCAAACAATCGAGACTGATTGAAAAGGAGGGTCTTAGTCCGTTTCCAATCAGACTCTAATGTTTGTTTATGGTCTGAAAGCAAACGGACCAACAACAGGAATTTGTGATAGTAGATATGTGATTGCATCATGAATTTAAAGGCTGGTCTAGGGCTGTCCTCGACCAAAGAAATTCTTAGTCGACTAGCACTCATACGATTTTGTCCACTAATCAATTAGTTGATTTAATCGACAGATCTGTGAAACAGAGTTTCTCCACAAGGAATCACACAAAAACCCCACTTTAAATCTTGTGTTTATCAGAGATGTGCTCATAAGTTTCTTGGAAATAAGTCATTCAAAAAAAAAAGACTAATCGTCTGAAGAAATTCAATGTAGGCACCTCACTAATGAACAATCAAACCTCCCATTCTTAAATTAAATCATTGAAAAGGCTGATTTTCGACACTTGAACACCTTCTTGGCATTAAACAATTGTTTAATGTTGACGTTTTACAGTCAGGATTTCAACCGCACCACAGCACAGAGACAGCTCTCGTTTAACCCATTTGTGCCCAAAGATGATATTTAGCATGATAAGGAAAAATGCCACAATGCTTCTTGTAGTTTCTGAGATACAGTCATTTTCTTATCATGCTAAATCTAGTATTTGGGCACATGGGACTACTGCTTTTTCCTGAAATATAATGGAGTCTATTGCAGAAACAGTAGTCATGTGCCCAAAGTCCTTCCACCAAAGGTAAATAGAAATTTTAGTTGCTGGCACTAATGGGTTAAGGACATCCACTTGAACAAAAACAGTGGTTAAATGTCTTTGCATCATTAGCTCTCAGTGCTGCATTCAACACGGTCAACTGGGCAGACTGGAAAACTGGGTTGGACTTGGCACAGTGCTAAACTGGTTTACATCCTATTTGAATGACAGGGACTACTTTGTGTTGTTATTATACTCTTTTAAATCCTATGTAAATGTGTGAGTCTATATTGCCTTGTATTTATTTTCTTGATGCCTTTTGTGTCATATGTAAAGCACTTTGAATTGCTTTGTTGTTGACGGTGCTATACAAATAAACTTGCCTTGCCTAATATTGCCGTACAAGCCTGCTCTTTTTAGTCTCTACCCATTTGTCATTATTCATAACACATGGTCGATGCAGCCCATCGGAGAACACAAATATAGACTTAAGAAGCAGTAAAGTGCTGCATGACCTACTGCCAGTCACTCAGCGAAACATCACACAAGCATAAACAATCACCACAGACCTGTAGGGATGAGCAGGGTGGTTCCTTGGGGTACAACACACTTGTAGCACTTCTCCACTTTGTCCCCAAAGAACACTTCGCTCTGATTGGGCGAGGAGCTCCATGCCTCATATAGTGCAAGGTTGGCGGGAGTGGGCTTGATCAAGTAGAAGACCTTCTCACCCTGCAAGGCACATGAAGAGGAAGTTGATGTTGTGACTGTTTGAGCATGGCAGCTGTGGTGATGCTGCTTTTATAAACACCCACAAACTAATGTCAGCTTTAGCTACAAGAGGGAGTGGTGAGATCATCAGTATGGGCACAGCAGTGCTGCTCCCCGAGCTGTTTGATGAGTAAATGTGATGTGGCCTTTCAGCAAGTGTTCGCCCAATCAGCTGTGACTGCCTGACCTCAGTATATACAAACTTTAAAAATCACTTGAGCTTGACAAATGAGAGGGCAGCGTGGTTTTGGATTTAAACAACAAACAAGTAATTTATTTGGCCTGGAATGTGTCATCAGCTCTTTTCATATAAACACTCACCCAGAGAACATGGTACCAGACAGAGGTGCCTCCGAAGTCTATGTGGAAGTCTGTGTAGCTGTCCTTGACCCCCATAAGGCAGTACTTCTGGACAAAGGGTTTGGGGAAGAAGGAGTCGTCCGGCCAGTAGTTCTCCACCCAGGACATCTTCTGAGCCACGTCAGGAACCTCAACCGACTCAGACATCCTTAGAGCGAGGCAAAAAGTGAAACAAAAAGGAAGGTTAGACTTTGTTAAACATGATTGGTTGTCTTAACCTATTTCATTCCTTGAGGGTGTCGGCGCCCTTGGCCAACTTTACTGTCTTTCAGAGGCTGTAGCAGGCTGAGATTTATGGCTAGAGTGAAGGTACTGGTTTCATATGAAAGTTAGGCTAAATTTTGGCAAGGGAAAAATGGCATGGCCATTTTCAAAGGGGTCCCTTGACCTCTGACCTCAAGATATGTGAATGAAAATGGGTTCTATGGGTACCCACGAGTGGAAAAGGTTAAACTGCTAACAATGTAAATGTGCCACACAGCCAATGCTAGTTTATATAAGCATTGTCTGAAGTGTGGCATGAAAGTGTTTATTGACGTACAGACTTGAGCATGGCTTACTTTGTGTCAGAGAACTCCAGGCTGATGAGGTTGAGGACCTTGGGTCGATGCGTGTTGGTGAAATACTTGATAAACTCGCTGAGCTTCATCTTGCTGTCCGCCTGCCGGGCCACATCTATCACATCGATGACTTTGTCGCCACCTACATGGGAGAAAAGTACCGTTCAGTCTGCATAATATCAGATGGAGAAGTTCTGCAGTCAGGGACTCAAATATCTTCAACTTTTTAATTGGCTGCTGAGTGGGTGTGGGGTTCACTGGGGTCAGCGGCCTGCTGGCATCTCCATGTGCTTTTAGAGATCAAGCCCTGAGGGAAACTGGCACCAGTATGGCAGTGTGGGGAGGGGTTGTACAGGCGAGACTATCTGTCAATCTGTCCAAGACCACCAGTCCCCGAGGAGGAGGAGGAGGAGTGGGTGGAGGTGAGAGGGCTGCAGCGTTCACTGCCTGTGTGTGCGTGGGAGACCTCGATATAGAGGGAAAATACATGTATAGATGTGAGAAAGAGCGTGTGCATACTGTAGGCTTCATGTGGTGTGTTTATGAGACAGAAAACAGATGCTTAAAAAGAGAAAAGAAAACTCGTAGAGCGCAGCAAACAGTTGGGACGCTACAAATCACACTCGGGTGACACATGGGGCCGGAAGTAGGGCCGCGGTGCAGTGTGTGTAGCAAGACAGCTGGTTGTTGTATTTTCCCCACACCCCCCCCACTCACCTTTTTTATTACCCCTTTGCGTGTTCTCCCCCTCACACACACAACACACACACACACACACACACACACACACACACACATGCACTCAGACACCTCTGAAGGCCCAGCTGGCCAGCGTCTGATGACAGAGAACAGCTGGAGTAAAGGCAGTCAGTCACACAGTGAGAGACAAAGCTGCCTGGAAACCACACAACGACGAGCTCAACACCAGCTTAACAAACCCAGGAGTAGAATGAACACCATAGCTAGAGAGACACTTGCTGTAAATCACAATAATATATTGCAGCACCCAGTAACGTTAAAGAGGTCATTAATTAAGGTAATTGCTACAGATACGTCTTCGTCAACATGCTTGAGCCAGAAACTCTTTTCTTACTGCTTTCATTAAAAATCTGTGAATTAAGGCTGTCAAAGTTAACGGGTTAATAAAACAACATTGTTTTAACGCCACTAATTTCTTAAACGCATTAATGCAATCGATCTTTCGGAGGTTGAGAATGAAGATACTGGTATTATATGAAACTACAAAAACCTAAGGAATCCATTGGTACCAACCATGTCATACTAGCTGGTCGCAAAGGAGGTTAAATAACGCACAAAACTGTCAAGGCCATTTTCAAAAGGGTCCCTTGACCTCTGACCTCTAGATATGTGACACAAAAAAGGCAAATCATTATTTTGGCCAGTAAAAATATGCTTGTTTTTTTTTTTTTAAAGTTATTTTTTTGGGGGCATTTTCCATTTTTATTGAGAGGACAGTGGATAGAGTCTTGAAAGGGGGGAGAGAGAGAGTGGATGCGGAAAGGGCCACAGGCCGGATTCGAACCCGGGCCACCGCGGTCAGGACCAAGCCTTGATACATGGACGCCCGCTCTACCAACTGAGCTAACCCAGGCGCCCAAAATATGCTTGTTTGGTGGACTTTTTCATCTACCAGTCCCCTTGGCCGGTGAGTCAATGAGTTAATTTCGGACATTGCATGCAGGCAAACCAGCATGCCCTAAAATTTTACATCTTTTTACTTGTATTCAACCCCTCTGGGATTGATCAATCATCGGAGTCCATCATAAGACTTCTGGTACCATTGGCCACACACTATGTTGGCTACACACCCTAATGACACACAGAAGACATCAGCGTCCACTCCTGTTGTCCCATTGTCTTCCAACTGTAAGAAACGTAACCTGAAACTCGGTCCCTGGTCACAACACCTGTGCCTTGGCTTAATGCTCAATAGGGCATGGGAGAGAGAGATAGAGTGAGAGGGGGAGTCTGTAATCTGAACTTAATGATAAAAACACCAGTGGGCTCGGTAATGGGCTTGTAATAGGAGCTGGGAAGTGGCAGGCCGTCTCAATAAGGAAGCGTAGTGTCAGAGAGAGGGTAGTGAAAGCTTAGCCATCACTCATTTAGGAGTCATTCAGCCATCGCCTGATGCCTGATAAGTGGGTTAAAACCTCATGAACCCAGAAACCTGTTCTTATTGACACACAGATGGCGCCTGCTCAGCGATGGCCACTTAGCTGGCTGGCGTTGGGTGGTTTCATTAGCTTTTAGGCCGACTGAGGCTACTGCGTATTCCCACATCCTTCCCAAAGGATAAACACTAGTGCGTTATTGTACATCTGATACAGCTGACAGCAACTGTTTTTCGCTGCAGAGTAAAGCCCCGTTCATTATGAAGTGTTCTTCTTACCCACATACTGCTCCACGTCTTTGACAGAGAAAGTAGGGGGTGGTAGTTTGAGTCCCAGGGCCTCCATCTCTGTGACCTTGATGGGGTAGCTGAAGCCGTGTCTCTCCAGGTACCTGGTCGTCACGTGCTCGCCCTTCATCTGCATCATGATCTCCTCGCCACTGAAACAAGATCATAATAAGTTCAGTAAACTTCATCTATTGCCATTTTATAGCCTCAGAGTCATGACCTCTTAAATGTTTCACAAAAGGCAACATTTGAGTGTCACAGAGATGATTTTTATGTCAGTATTCAAAGTAACCCTGACTATGGATAAGTACCTCATACAACCCCACTTCAAAACACACTAAATATCCCTTTTAACGTCATTAGCTTCAAGTGTAAAACCAGCTTTATGAGGAAATCGTTATCTGATTAAACAGATATGAACGAAGCTTGACCCTTGGTGGTTGGGTTGACAGGTGAGGCCATTTATAAGTATACAAGTGCATGTGTGTAACTTGATATCTACCTGGCGAAGGTCCTGTTCTGGAGCTCCTTGACAAACACTGGGGTGCCAGCCTGCACCGGCTTCAGGCCATCGTTTGGCTCTGTGTAGTCGTGCCTGTGGTAGTTGTTGCGCTTTTTCACTGCAACAAACAAGAGACATCGGAGGTTCACGGGGTTGTTTCGTTCTTATTTCATCACGCCGTTGCACTCTTGAAGCTTGTTCTCCCAACAAAGTGGTAAATTACGCACATCACCACCACTTTTTGTAAGGGGCATTAATTTACTACTAAACCCCTGAGCTAAGCGATGGGGATGGAGGGGCTTGTCCAATCAAAGTGGAGCGCTTACAACACCATTCAATTAGCCTGTTAATGTCTGCCCTCTGGGCTCCCGGAGGTTGACCCATCCCCCAACCCCCCAAAAATGTGACTTGAGTAACACGGCAGAGAGTCTCTTTTCCCCTGTGACCAGTCAAACGTAGAGAGACAGGGGTGGGAGGGGGGAAACTGAACAGAAAGAGGGTTAGACATGTAATCAGAGGACAGTTTTGATGAATGAGATACGTGTAAGGACTGAGGGAGGGAGGAAGACAGAAACAGAAAGAAAAGAAAACATGCCACTAATGACCAATAGCAGTACTCACTCAGGGAGGGTCCGTGTACGACATCACAGTTGGGACAGTGGTAAACATCGATATCCACAGCATGATGCTCTTCCACCTGCACACAGCTGGAGAAGGACAGGTGATGCAGTTAGGACAAGTTCACTTCCAACAATCGTGTATCAATATTTTCTTACCCTTAAAACATGATTTGGAGAGTGACTAAATTTGTGGGACCATTGAGTTTTTTGTCTGACCTGGACAAGTTGACACACAAGCTAATGTCAAACTGTAAAACGCTGTGAGTGATACCAGAGGAGATTTCACAGATTAAAGGTTTGGGGTAAACAAACACAGAAAGTACAGTTTGGGTCTGGTAAATAACCTTTGCTCCAATCAATTTTTCAAACAAATATTATACAACTGCAGCCTCACTGGAGAGAGGAGCATAAAAAGCACATTGCACAATAATAATGTAAGGGCACTAGCATGGTCCTGGCCCTGGTTAATTAATGCCACGTTCACAACATATTGTTTAGACCATAATATTTTTGAGCAACCAAGTCAGAAAAACTGTTCACATCAGTCTCCAAGTTGTATTTCGAAGTTGAAGATATCTGACGACAAGAAGTGTCAACAAAGTGGTGGCGAAATAGTTGCAAAGTAGGGCTGCAACTATCTGACGATTATGTTCTCGATTAATCGATTAGTTGTCAATAAAATGTCAGAAAATGATGAAAAATGTCGCTCAGTTTCCCAAAGCCCAAGATGACGTCCTCAAATGTCTTGTTTTGTCCACATCTCAAAGATATTCAGTTTACTGTCATAGAGGAGTAAAGAAACATATTCACATTTAAGAAGCTGCAATCAGTGAATTTAGATTTTTTTTCTCCAAAAAATTACTCAAACTGATTAATTGATAATCAGAATAGTTGGCGATACATTTAATAGTTGACAACTAATTGATTAATCCTTGCAGCTCTATTGGAAAGCCACCATAAATGGCAGTTAAAACCAAGTAAAATATAATATGAACACTAATACAATCGATTTAACTAAATAAACAATTCCAAATACATAACATGACAAAAGTAGCTTATTTATGCCATTCAAATGATGTAACTACTAGCCTTGCAGTGCGGGTAACTTTCTTGAATAAGCATGAACACTCCAAAGTTGGAATAATGGGCGGTCTTCCCGTTCTGTCGTCATTACGTGACGCAGAATAAGGTCAAAACCTTGGCTGCTGTACTTGAACAGTTAGTGAGGTTTGTTGTAGCTTTGTATCTGCAGCAGTGTCACTCATACCACTACCCCCGACCGTCCTGCAGCAGCCAAACCACAGGCACCAACACACACACATGCATTCCTCTGGTGCATACCAGAGCCCCATTCCAGAGCAGCATGAACAGCAACCAAGCTGCCATTCAGCCTGAATGGACACCAAAGACTATTTAAGGGTTAGGAAAACGCCAAGCTGCATGTTTGTATGACTCAAGCATGTGCACAGGTCATTTTTATAGTTAAGTGATGTGAGGGAGAGGTCAACCACAAAGGGCCCTCTGTACTTAAAATGACAAGCATGATGGTGGCCTGTTAACATGCTTTTTGAGATCTGAAGAAAATTACTCTTTTATGAGATCATAGATCATGTCCCCACTTGACCTGGAAATAACCGTTTCTAATAGAGTTCTGCAGGATTGAGTCCTAAAACCAGGAAATGAGTTAGCCTTTTTGCACTTCTGGTTCCCTCGTCTCGAAGTCAATGCTTTTTTTTGAATGGGTTTTTAGTTAGATGCCTGAAATAAGGTCTGTGGTTAACACAAGCTTAAGAGATTTTAACGTTTTACGATATTAAATACATCAGTAAATATCCCACTTGTGAATTTTGAAGCTTTTATGTGTCTTAAAAAAGGTGTTTGCTAACAAGCGACCGTGTTGTAGTTCGTCTATGGCGATTTAAACTCATTTCTGGGTTTTAGGACTCATTCCTGCACCACTCTATTAGCGTGATGAGACAAAAAAAACATTTTACTAATTCACCGAGCTATAACTGTACTAATCCGACCTCTCACATGGCTGGAGCAAATCTAATTATTTCACTTCCACTGCTTGTTTTTAATTTGGCTAATTAAGAAACACGTCGCTGTGATGGCTGGCCCTAAGAAGGAAAACATGCAACCATAACAAAACTGCAAGCACACTGGCTTGAAAAATAAAATTTGCTATCTTTTAAACCATCATTAAGCAAGATAAGCTTCAGTCTGACAGCCAGCACAGCGACATTAGGTTGTAAACAATGGATTTGTGGCTGATATATTGTCTGTAAGGCCTGCAGGAGGGACGGAGCTGCCTGCTATCAGCTTTGATCTACAAGAAATTGTAGGAAACTGTAAAAGGAAATAAAGCCGAGGGCCATTAACTCATCAGGAAGTGGTGAGCTTGTGTGAATGCTGGCTCTAATCACCCTGGTGCACTAACAGGATATAAACAGTAGCTGCCTCTCTACAGTTCACCTCAGGTAACCTGGTGCTATTATTGGCTGCACAGCCAATTGGTTGAAAATAGTGTTTGTGTTTCTGTCATAACATGCAATTAGTTGCCTGAGTAACTTACTAAACGGATACATTATCAACTTAGTAGGCTTGTTTATGTCAGTTACAAGTTTGCCTCCAACATCCATAAAAAACTATAAAAATGGCAAGAAAAAACAAGCTTAAAGACGTACTCCTGCTCCTGCACGTGAGCAAGTAGATCACCAACAATAACACTGCAGTGCTTGGCTGTAGTATTAAGCCTAGCTCATGTATCAGGAATCTTGGTTCACATATGGCCATCCGCTGGGGGAAAGCATGAGTCACGGCTCTCCGCCGCCGGCCTGGGTTGGTGGAGATGTGTGAGAGCAGCATTGAGCTCAGCTGAGGTGACCTTGTTGTCCTCATCTCACTTGGTACGTTCCTTTATGTAACACCACAGTGGGAAACCAGGGCACTGTGCCACATATACACACTGGCCTGACTCAGCTTATGTGTCACCTGTAATGATTAATACATAACAAGGCGCTGAAACTGGTGTAACTGTGTGGACTTGATAGAGAATGTAAAAAAGGGGGGAGGAAACTGAGCTGAAAGGGAAAGACGGAGAGAAAGTATTTCCTGCCTTGCTCAGGCTTGATGATGTATTGCATCACTTGCAAAGTGTGCAAACGGTTCTTGCACCAACGTGAATCTCTTGTGCTCGGAAAGCAATCAGAGCGAGGACCCAGTGGTGGAAGAAGTATTCAGATCTTTTACTTAAGTAAAAGCATTAATACCACACTGTGAAAATACTTGACTAAAAGTCCTGCAATCAAAACCTTACTTCAGTAAAATTATTATCAGCAAAATGTACTTAAAGTATGAAAAGTAGGGCTGTCAATCGATTAAAATATTTAATTGCAGCCCTAATATTTACCTCTGAGATGTAGTGGAGTAGAAGTATAATGTAGCATAAAATGGAAATACTCAAGTAAAGTACAAGTACCTCTAAGTTGCACTTAAGCACAGTACTTGAGCAGATGTACTTCCACTGCGAGGATCAGATTGGAGACTGACGTCATCTTAATACTTAATGAGATAGTGTTATCATCTGTTGTAGGACAACAACAGAGCATATTGTGACAGAAGGCGACAGAGTACAGCAGTCAATATGTCTCATGAAGATAAAAACCTCGCCAGACTGGAGACTGGAGGGTTATTCTGTGACGCCATTGCAGCAGATTAACAACCAAAACATCCTGAATAAGAGGAGATGTGTGTACTTGGCTAAACCCCTGCCATCAACAGCCCCTCTCCCACCACTTCCTCTCATCAAGGGCCTCCTTCCTGTGTGACTGAGAGGGCTTATTCATTAGTGCATGCACTGTGAGGGGTTCATTGTCCTCCATGATCAGTGCAGAAACACAAAGGCTGGAGGCGGGCATCACCATTATTTTCAGCTCTAAATAACTGCTCTACATGGGGCGGCGACACGCCTATATTAGGGAGCTGGCAGATCCCTAATGGATGGGTGGTGGAGATAGAGATAGAGAGGAGATGAGGGCAGTTAAACACACCTGGCTATCCTTATCTACCCCAGAGGAGCACCTGACTCCTCCGGCCCTTTTCCTAATGCACTCAAGCAGAGCTTACATAAACAGCGCTGGACTTGGACAGAGCCCTGACAGATGGATAGGGATCTGTCATTTTGGCCTTACTGGTTAAATCATTTTAGCTAGCTGTGCGTAAAAAGCGACCCAACATCCCTACAGTGGTTTCAGCTTGAAAGAGAGCTATCTGTAGTCAGCTGGTAAACAACAAAAGAGGATCACTTTGTTGTTTATGGGGCGTCGGGGAGCCCTGGGGAGCTTTAACAGCTTAATTGTTTTCGGTGCAGGTTGAGTTGCCTCGAGGCTCCGAGCACTGGGGCTCTACTTTCACACATGTCTTCAACATGGTTGTCTTAAGGCCCCCGGTGCCCCTGTAAAATCTACAAAGTCATCAGTCTCTTGTGACTGTCTGCTGCAGGAAAACAGCAGCCATCACACTGAGGCTACATTCACAGTACTACATAAAACAGTGTTTTAAAACGAAAACGATCTCCATCCAGACGAGCGTTTTAGGGCCAGAATTAATCTCCCTTCACTAGCACAACTGAAAACGCATATCACATGACCATTCACGTGCCGGTGTAAACAGGAAGCAGCGCTGGACACGGGAATCAATGTAAAATGCTCGAATAATAGCTTGCCTACTGCGCATGTTGGCAGTAGTAGCATTATAAAATGCAGAATTTAACTGCACAACAGCTGATAGCATAGACAACAAGGTCAGCAACGCTTGTGACTCGTTATCCATGTTGAATTAACCACTAGTGGTCGAGGCTGATGTTGTGACGCGTGACGAAGCAGGGAAGGACACATTATGACTGATAAGCCCCAATCAAGAAGCCAACGTGGGTGTCTGTGTCATCGTTTTCAAAGGTCTCCATTTTAGGGGTTCGAAAACGCCAGAGTAGTGTGGACACTAGGCATTAACGTAGCAAAAGTTATGCGTTTTAAAACGAAAATGTATTAGTGTGGATGTAGCCTAATACGTTTGCTACGTTTAGGCCTAGTGTCCACACTACTCTGCCTAAAACGGAGACGTTTGAAAACTCCAGGGTTGCATTTTAGTCTGGACGGACAGAAACGGAGACCTTTGAAAACGATGACACAAACACCCACGTTTGTTTCTTGATTGGGTCTTATCAGTCATGATGCATCCTTCCGATTCGTCATGCCCCATCACGTGAACCTTTTCCGGAAGAAAACAAATGTCATCAGCCATGATTACCGTGCGACTACCAGTGGTTATAACAAAAAACAGGCGTTGCTGACCTTATTGTCTATGCTACCAGCCGTTGTGCAGTTAAATTCTGCATTTTATAAGCTATTATTCAAGCTATTTGTGAGTGGCGTGTCCAGCGGCGTTGATAATACTCTTGTATTTTCAGATCATTTTCATTTTAAAATGCCGTTTTAAAGTGAAATTTATTAGTCTGAACTCACCTAAAGATGGACCAGCTTGTGGATACAATCCTCTCTCTACGTTTGAGGTTGATAAGCATTTTTTAATATATCAAGAATTACAATGAGTTTGTTGTTTTGAACATGGGATGACTAAGAAGTAAACGGTAATAAAGAGCTGTCCATAATATATTTCAGCCAGTAGTATTTCAATATGGCACAGAGAGATCCAAATCTACACCCAAATTAAGGGAAATAATATTTATAGAGTGATATTTCTGAGCCAAGTCTTCATTTTTATAGCTATATCTTTAATATCATAATTCAATCTGACTGCTAATCAATACATGAGGCTGTTGACCCCTAATCAACATTGATCAAACTGGATGTAATGCAGTTTCCCTTCCCCGAGAGAGGGCCTTGCTAATGAATGTAAACACAGCTTTTAAAAGGAGCTATGAGGCGGCTCTTTGCTTTGGCCAATTAACTAATCAGACATCTAAACAAATGATGTGAAACGTCTCGTTCATGGACAACAGAGGTAAAAAAAAGAAGAATCTTTCCACACATCCATCCACTTAGCGTAAACACTAAAAAGGCACTCTGTAGAGGCTATCCATCTCTCTTTAGTGTGCTCACAATCTGTGCGACGTTGACGGATCGTGCATCGAACTTGGCTAGCCGGAGCCCCCATCAATCATCCCCTCTGTCCCATTGAGCCCCGCTAGTCTATCATCACCCCCACCAGTCCATACCTAAACCAGACAACGGGCTGACACCTACAGCGGGGTAAACCCTGTGATCTGACGTGACCCAGTGAGGATTTCCAGCACGCCAACATCCACAGTGTTGACGTAAATTGGCATCTTGGAAGCGCTGGAAGCAGTCCATTTACAGAAGTACGTCCTGTAATTAGCCAACACTCTAAATGGTAAATAACAGGGTTCAAACTAACATTTGTTATATAAACCACAGGCTTTAGTAGTGGGTTTTGATGCATAGAAGAGTCCTTCAGGGCAATGGTACCCAACCTACGGGCTGCAAGATAAATTTGGGACGCGAGAAGATTGTAGGGCTGGGGTAAAAAAACGAATACAGCATAGTATCGCGCTATTTTACGTGGCAATATTGTATTGATGCACAAACGTCAAGTATACATTTTTTATTATATAAACTATTAACGTCTTAATCACAGCTGCTATTCTGTCTTTCAGAGGTTGTAGTGGGCTCAGTCTTAAAGCTAGAGTATGTATGTTTCCTCAATAATTTCACTTCAAACCGTTATGTTCATTTTGCACTAAAGGTCTTAATAAAAGAGAAAATACTCAGTACTTCAAGTATATAATTCATATAGGAGTACACAGAAATAGTCTTTGCCATGTGGTTGTTTCATATAGACTATTTATTTATTGAATTAGCAGAAACCATGCTATATTGTGATTTATATCGGTATCGAGATATGAAATTACCTATATCGTGATAGAAGATTTTGGCCATATCGCCCAGCCCCATCAGCCATGATATGACCAATCTACATTAAATAAATACCATTATCGTACATAAAAGTTACGTGGAGTGAGGTTTACAGATTTTAAATGTGGGGAAAAGTACTCGAAATATGCAACATAGACAAATAACCAGAGTTGACTCAATGTTGGAAGAGAAAAACTTGGATTGGTGCGTCCCTACGTCACTTCAATTCTACGTCAATGACTAGAAATCTCATTTGTGGGTCCCTTATAGACCAGTTAAATATATCTGTATATAATGTGATACAAAGCTAGACTTGTGTGTCAATACAAGAGACTACATATGCAAGCATTTAAGAGCACCTTATCTAGACCAACAAATGATGTTTTTGCTTTCCAGTTCACCTCACTGATCACCACTCCAACAAAGATAAACCATACAGTGTTTTCCTCATCCGGCCAGGCTGTATTGTGTACTGAGATACAGGTGATGGAAAACAGGACACTCTCCAGAAACTCAGGCAGCGAGACAAAGTCCCCCACACAAACACAAACACAAACTCAGCTAGCAAACTGACAAACAGGCACCGGGAGGTTGAGCTCCTCTCCACTGGCGTGCCATCATCCACAGCCAGAGAATATCCCTTTCCTTCTGGCCAGCCTCGTGGGAAAGAGGCAGGAAATGTGGCTGCTTTTGGAGCTCTGCTCTGTGTGTATCTGCTTATTAGTCATCAATGGGGGAAGCTCCAACATTTGTTCCTTTTCTTGCTGGCACATGACACACAGCCAGCCTTCGTCTCTCTTGGCTCTGATTTGCCGACAAATTCTGGCCGCCAAGTTTTTTGGCAGCGTGTTTAATGTGGTTACGCAACGGCTTCCGTCATTCCAACACGAACAAAAACAGATTATTGTATTCATAAACAGTTGCCGTGGAGACGCGCCCACACAGGCTGATTCAAGGAACTGAAGAACGGGGTACGTCAAACTTTTGTCTAAGTCTGCCTTCAGACTTAGGGCCACATTGATAAAAAGTTACAGATAAACAAAGTCAGGTCTTTCTGGTTGCCTGACTCACACACAACATAATTTGACAACAATTATAATACACATTCTTGATCCCTATGGCAAAATATTATAGTCACCTCAGCAGGCCTTATAGTGCTTGATAAGGGGGTTAAACCTAATCAAAAGTACAATTAACTAGTAAGGCTGGGACGATATACCTATTACCTGACTCAATACTATCAAGATACTTGGTGCATATATATAGTGTTAAAAAAGTAAATTTCAAAATCGTAAAAAAAACAGCATTACCAAACAGTACTGTGATCATCACAGTATTGGGTGTGGACTTACTAGAGCATGCATGACCGAAATCTGACATTTTATTCTGCCATACATGCTCAGACACAACAAAATGGCATTATTACACAACAATAAACTTCCCAGTATGATTTTGACATCCACCACCCACACACACCCACTCACAGCATGAATCATAAAAAAGCATCTACAACACTACCTTGTAATAATCAAAGAAGGTCAGGGCATTAAAAAAAATAGGACAAAACACAATCCATATAAGCAGTTATGTGTCTGCAGGGTACCTTAAAATAATCCCCCTGCTCACCACTAGGGGGTCCCCTGCCATGTGCCTCTTATGGCTGAAAGGGGGGATTTAAATTTCTCAAGCTGTCAATCAAAAAGCCCGACCATAACAAGCTCCTTGTTCTCTGCCTTTTTGCTTTCTAATAAAATAAACCACCAAAAAACACAAATTGCAAAGACAGCTTGAAATTGGTATGTATTAAAATTGAATGTTAACTAATCAACAACCTACATATACATTATATATGCACTCTGTGCATTAATTATATGATGCTGTGCAATAACTATATAATTATCTGACGGAAACTTTGTGCAGTAATCTGGCAAAACTGTCATCTCATATACATATTGTATTTTTATATTTATATTGCACTATCTCTTTTTTTATTGTTGCCTTTACCTTGAGTGACCTAACTTGGTGAGCCAGATTGTGATGTTGGAAGCACACACTGGTACACAACGACTGGTTTGACTGAATCTCAATCTGTTAAATCACAATAAAACCAACATTAAATTGGAGAAAATCCAGCTATAGTTTCTCCTCTGTGTTAATTATTAGTATAATTTTGTGTGCCCCCTTTGTAAAGCATGCTTTGGTTTCTGAAAGGCGCTATATAAGTCCAATTTATTAGTATTATTATTGTCAGAGTTGTATTGACAAAATTCAGAAATAAACTCTGTTTAAAAAAATAAATAAAACCAACATTAAACCTATCTCTGAGGTGACTGCAAGAGCTGGCACCCTTCCTACGTCACGATGACCCCTTTAAGCTTCTGATAACTGAACTGACTGACACACAATCCGCATAAAAACTATGTGCTATATGGGCTCTATTTGAGTCAATAACGTCTATTATCAACATAATTACACACACCAGATACAAGTGGTATGTTTAAGTGTAACTGCCAGACAAAACTGGCTAATTTAAAGCCAATTTTAGGGGACAAAACGCCACTTTTCTGTCGGTTAAAGTGGTGTCAATAGACGGTTTAAAGACCCCGTCGCTAGCATTAGCTCAGTTAGCTTCCAGTCACCAACCGCTCAGCCAACCGTCGCCTTTCTTTAACAAACAACCGGTGTTTGTCGCTTCCAGTGAGTCGCATCTGTAAAGGACATTATAGCCTACGTACCTGCCGTGAAACCAGTCTTTACAGATGTCGCACTCGATCATGAACCGGCTCACATCGTAGGGCTGCCGGCAGACACAGTACAGCGGGGCCGCCGCCATCTTCCTACTGTCCCCAAACAACGCAGGAATGAAGCGGGGCGGGGATTTAAACAGCGTCCGGAAACAGCCGAAGAGAGAGAGGGGAGAGCCGAGCGGACACGAAGTCCTCCATTCTAAGGCGATCCCACCTCTGACGTCACGTTCCAAATTATTCATTTCCATCTGGTTGTGTGTGGGCATATACTAACAATAGACAAACTTTTTTCCAACAAAGGAATGACATAATGGTATTGTTTTTGGGCATTTGATCAGATTGAGATTGATGTTCAGCAAAATCTGATGATTAAACAAAATTAATAATAACTAATTAAAGGAAAATGGTGAGTCTCATAGGCCTTAGTGAGTAAATTATATATCTGGGAAATCTGGGATAGTTTATATATTATATTATATTATCATTCTATGATATATGAGTTATTAGAGGAGAAGTGAGAAAGGGGTAGGGAAATATAAGTTTTACTTCTACCTACACCTTTTCGGACACTATTACTCTTGTTTTGTTTGTTATTATTTTGTATCTGTTTTTATTTATTTTTATGTTCGAAATAAAGTCTTTCATTCATTCATTCATTCATATATATTATACATAGTATATCATAATTTCAATTACCATTATGTGTAGGCCTACTTTTTAAAATTAGTTTTCACATTTAAAAAATGTATACAAAAGTGCAGAATTTTTGTTTTCATCTTTTTATTGTTTAATAAACAAACAGACAAACAAAATCAAGAACAATAACATAATCATGTATAACAACATAATACCCTTATTCATAAATAATATTAATGTTGTTTTATTATCATTATTGTTAACAATAATAATAATAAGAATTAAAACAATAATAGACAAGGTGTGTGTGTTTGTATGTGTGCATGGTGGTTAAGATTAAACAAATTCTATAGCAAATTGTGAAAAATTATATTACAATCTCACAGCTACTCAAGCAGGTATGTAATGAAAGACTGCCATACTCTGATGTGTAGGCCTATTTAAATATATTTAAAAAAAAATATCTTTAAAAAAATGTAACCATTACAAATGCATGAGAAGTTTTTCTTAAATCTTCACACAAAATGTCACGATATGATGCACAGGCATTTAAAAGTATCTATTTTATGTAATAATGAGGGAATAAAAAGCAATGCATTATATTCACATTTTGCTCAATATTGCTGTCAATTAACGATGAACAAAAACACATTAATATGGTGTTAAACCATGTGTAAAAAGTGTTTTAGCTGACTGAAAATACCATCGAGTAGCTACTTCCAAATGTGCAGCATCAGCACCGACTTATCAGAAAGCGCAGCTGATGTGATGTACAGAAAAAAGCATAATTGTGTCACCCAATCCAAAACTGCTCTATCAGCAGAATATTTTGCAGAGTAGCAGAGTTTATCTTCCTCATGTTCTCACACCTCTCCTCAGCAAAGAGTGAGTTCCTTTGATAATATTCCCAACCTACGGCAGACATTGAAGAATAGCATAACCAAAACACAACATCCACCCCTGGTATGTCTCCATGGAGCGTGTCTGACGTGCCCTACGTGCTTGTGTGGTGAATAGCAATGGGACCACCGACCCAAAGCTTGATCTGTGAGCTGACAGCACCCATCCCCCCACACGCCCATCTGTGCTGCTCTGCATAGGCAAGCAGGCTCGGTGCATGCAGAGACTCATGAGCACTGAAGACACGTGTGATTCAAACCAGTTCATCTGCAGATCTGTTTTTTTTTTTGGTGCATTCTCAGCCTGCAGCAGGATGTAAACATCTCCTTCTTTGTCCTCAGGGTGATAATAAATATAATGACAGCCTGCACCAGTTGGTTGTAGATCATTATCTTGTCATCACATAAAGATTTTCACTCTTTGCAACTTCATGTCTAGTGTGCAGATCCACCACACGTCTGTAAACACTCCTCCTGGAAGTTAATTATCCCTTGGAAGTGGAGGTCAGTGCTTCTTCAGATGTGTTAGTATCACTGCTGATGAATGGAAATAGACAACTTCTCCAGTTCTGACATGAATCCTGTGATCACTAACTGTAGATAAGTTCCAGTTTTAAACATTACCAGTGCTTTACTACCACTAATATAACAATATTTGATTAGTGTATGGATGAATGTTACAAAACGTAATGTCCCTTTGCACATAACAAAGTGTAATACATATACAACTACAACATATATTTAAAAAAGGAAGAAAACTAACTGTAGTTTCATCAAAATATGGAATATGAAACAAAATTCTGCAATGGTGGCTTTGGGTTTCCCTACAAACAATGACTAGACTAACATCCTTCTTGTCTGCTTTTAGTCATACTAATCAATCACCGGATACTGCTAACCAAAAAAACAATATGTCAGATTGCATAAGCATTCGTGATATCAAACCATTGCTTATTTAACATTATGCTATAACACATGTTGATTAGATATTGACAAGTCTGTGCTACATGCAGCGGAGGAAGAAATATTCAGCAAAGTGTATAAATACACTGTTACAAGTAAAAGTGATGCATTCATTTGTACATCACTTTGGTAAGAGTACAATAATAAAAGAGTGCAATACGCTGTAATTAAAACTGCATTTATACTATACATTTCAAGATATATTCTTATTTAATTCTTATTTATACTATTCTTATTCTTTTTTATTTATTATTTATAAATACTGTATATATATCGTTTTATTCTTTTTATTTATTATTCTCATTTGTATTATTTATTTATATTTCTCTACATATATTGTGTTATATATTGTAGCATTATGTACATCATTTAAATGTTACATACTTCAATATTTCTAATTCTTAGATTTTGCCTCAAAAATATAGTGGGGTGGAAGTATAAAGTAGCATAACATAAGAAATACTCAAGTAAAGTATAAGTATCTCAACATTTTACTTAAGTACAGTACTTGAGTAAATACCAGAACTGGCTAAATGAGAAATGAGAAATCATTGCACATATTAGGCTATTAGATTATAATTAAATAAGTTTGATTAATGTATCGTAATGTAATTGTACTGTGTATGGGCCCAATTATATGATATTATATTATATTATATTATATTATATTATATTATATCATATCATATTATATTATATTATATTATATCATATTATATTATATCATATCATATCATATCATATTATATTATATCATGTCATATTATATCATATTATATTATGTTATATTATATTATATTATATTATATTATATCATATCATATCATATCATATTATATTATATTATTTTATATTATATTATATCATATTATAATATATTATATCATATTATATTATATTATACTATATTATATTATATTATTTACATGATTCTACTAAAAGAGGCATCAGTTTTAGTATTAAAGCGCCACCTCCTGACAGAACAGCGACATTGCACCATGCGCGTTCACGTTGTGCGGGGCGCGCACGTTGCGCACTCGCTGACGTCAAAATTTTCCCAAACAAGGAAGAGAGGCCCCCCTCCTCTCCCCCCTGCACGTCACCATGGATGCATCATGGTGCACTAACATTCAGATATCATCCAGACAACAGCTGTAACTTATTGAATATGACTTCCAGAGATCCTGACATCTAACCAGATGATAAAAGAGGTAAGATTAATTATTAATAAATGGTGCTGTGAACACTGTGCTGCTTTAGACGGTTAGATTAATATCTTCACTTCATAAATAATATCTACTGTTAATACTGCAGGACTTTGCAGCATATATCTCAGTGTTGACTGTATGCAAACCTTATCATTATTATTTTTTTAAATCTTTTATTGTTTCACTGCAGTATTGCATTGCTTATATATATAGAGAGAGAGATGTAAGGTATATTAGTATGTTATGTTGGGTACTTACTGTTTAGTGCATGATATATTCAGCCTGTCTGATCAAACAATAATATCCAAAATATCTGATGGTTTAGGGACCAATATTAAAATCATTAGTGTGATATATTTTAATAAGCCAATGTAATATTATTGACAACCTAGTTATCATATTCGTTCTTTTATTATATATTTTACTATAGTAATAAAATTCAATATATATATATGTATATATATATTGAATTTTATTATTATTTTCTGGAAAGAACCTTGTGCTTAAGCTTGAAAAGTGCTATATAAAATAATAATATTTGCAATTATTATTATTATTATTATTATTATTATTATTATTATTATTATTCAATGGACATAAAAATATTTTAAAAATAAAATCTAAAAAACAGAAGATTATATATTACATTTTAAAAATACCTCTTTATTGAATTTTAATACTGTTTTTTTATAAGATATTTACAAAAACTACATTATAACTGAGGCAAAAGCTGTAGAAAAACATTTGAAATTGATTTGCAAAAATAAATACTGCATGTTTTATTAATCTGAGAGGAAGTAATTTGTGCTTATCTTTTTGAGTGATCGCAGACACTTTGAAACAGTGTTTAGTAATAAGTCTGCAAACCTACTAATGAAGAAAATGTCTTCATCTGTAACAAGCATCAGTGTTACCGTACAACTCCAATAGAAAGTAGACATGTGGTGGTATTTGCATGATATGAATGTGTTTCCCCTTGGTAATAAAATGTATATTTGTATCCTAAATAAAACCATTGAGGTCCTGAATGTAACCCTGACGTATGCACTGTGTTTTTATTTGTGATGGAGGAGGTGGAGAGCAGCCCTGAACCTGAAGATGAGGCGTCTGTCTCGGAGGAAAGCTCTGAGCTTGGTGAGGGAGCTGGACGCCTTCCCCAAAGTGTCGGACAGCTACGTGGAGACGTCGGCCTCGGGAGGAACAGGTGGGTCACTCCTCTGAAAACACAAACAATAACAACAATAACACAGTAAATACATCAGTAACAGTAACCACCCTGTCTTGTCTCATCCACAGTGTCGCTGATAGCTTTTGGTGCCATGGCTCTTCTGGCCATCTTAGAGTTCTTTGTTTATAGAGACACTTGGATGAAGTATGAATATGAAGTTGACAAAGATTTCTCCAGGTTAAGCATACTTATCTTATCACACAAAAACATTCCCAAAAACAAACTTATATTTACAGTATATGGTAGGAAGTTATTCTCACTCTGCTTTTTCATCATTTACAGTAAATTGAGAATAAACATTGACATTACAGTTGCCATGAAATGCCAACGTGAGTATCCCACCTTCTTTGTCATTCCTGTAGATATCAATGAAGTGCATTATGGGTGTAAATATGTGTCAGTTTTATGCATTTTATGTGTCTGATTGCAGATGTTGGAGCAGATATTCTGGACCTGGCTGAGACTATGATCACATCCAGCGGCCTCCAGTACGAACCTGTGAGTGAAGCACGTCAAATTCTCTGTAAGAAGCATTTTCTTTCAAGCTTTTAGAGCTTTTTTTCATAACTGCATCTCTTCTTATGTTTGTTCAGGTTATTTTTGAACTGACTCCACAGCAGAGACTGTGGCAAAGGTAAGCTGGTAACCATCTACTGTAGGTAAAACACTGACTATGGATAAGTATACAACCCCACTTCAAAAAAATCTTAACTAGACCTTTAAAAGTGTATTTAAGGTGATAAAACTTGCAGGCACACTGGAAAAAGAAACAAGAAAAGTTGAAACTTTATATTTTAAAACTATGTAGAAAAACTGGAATAGTTGCATATCTACATTTCAGATGTAGTTTGTCTACAAGTTTTGTTTTTTGTACTCAGGACGTTGCTTCTCATACAGAACCGGCTGAGAGAGGAACACGCTCTTCAGGAAGTCCTTTACAAAACTCTCCTCAAAGGAGGTCCCACTGCCCTGCCCCCACGGTTAGCTACACACATGCAAACAATTCTTCATTAATCTGACAAAAAGCAAATAAAGTTTTGTTTTCTGCACAGAATTAGATTAGATATACTGCTGATTAACAACTAAAGAGTCAAATTATGTGCTTAATAATTGTGTGTGTGTGTGTAGGGAGGATGCCTCTATGGAGCCGCTCAACGCTTGCAGGATACACGGGCACGTCTACGTCAACAAGGTGGCAGGAAACCTGCACATCACTGTGGGAAAGTAAGAAACTAGAGGAATTGTCTATAAGGTGCTGGCAGATTTAACTAGAGGTCGATCAGGAATTCCTCACCACGATTCAGCTGTAGAATTTGTGTAAATATGAAAAAGGGATATAATTATATAGAGCTTTGGTTGACAGAAGTCCCTCTTTTGTCTTTTCCAGGCCCATCCACCATCCTCAGGGTCATGCCCACATTGCAGCTTTTGTGAGCCACGACAGTATGTAACTCATGTCTTCTTTGTTTAAACAGTACAGCTTTTTAATAATCTGCTCATGGTGCAAACTAAATTATGACAGCTAAATTGGAGAAAAGAGACGACAGATGTTTGTTGCACAAATCCTCCTCAGGGCATTTCCTTTCACTGAATGATTTATACATCAATGATGCTATTTTTAGATATGTTATTTGTAATCACACTCTTTAAACAGCAACTATATATACAGGCCTACAAGTGCAGAGTACATTTTTTCACTTGTTCAGTGATTCTCCACGGCCTTGATTGAACCTGAGCTGTTTTCATCTTTGCATGGCAGCGTACAACTTCTCCCATCGAATAGACCATTTATCTTTCGGGGAGGAGATACCGGGCATCATCAATCCTCTGGACGGCACCGAGAAAATCACCTATAACAGTGAGTTACGGCTGTATTTCAAGAGATAGGAGAGGATAAAACATATGATGGCAGAATTAATGACGCGTTGGGACATTTATTGAATCATGAGTTGACTCAGACTGTCCTTGGTTCACCTTAGATGATCACTGCTAAATAGGTATTATAGATAACACGATAGAGTTGAGTGAGTTTCATTGTGAGTTTCTTCAGCTGTATTATACATATTTTTCCTTCTTGAAATTGATGTAAAAAAAACTAAAATATGTTCTGTTTTATTACAGACAACCAGATGTTCCAGTACTTTATCACAGTGGTTCCAACCAAACTGAACACATACAAGATATCTGCAGACACGCACCAGTTTTCTGTGACTGAGCGGGTGAGTAGAGCCAGGGCCAACTTATGGAATAGGCCATATAGGCGGTCACCTAGAGCGCCACCTTCTGGGAGGTGCTGGTCGCCATCTCAATAAAATGAAATAAAATGAAATAAAATGAAATAAAATGAAATAAAATGAAATAAAATGAAATAAAATAAATAGGCCATATAGGCGGTTGCCTTGGTCGCCACTTTCTGGGGGGCACTGGTCAAGCCTCAAAATGAAATGAAATTAAAAAATAAAAATTAAAAAATAAATAAAACAAATCAAAACAAAATAAAATAAAATAAAATAAAATAAAATAAAATAAAATAAAATAAAATAAAAAGGCGGTTGCTTCGGGCGCCACTTTCACTTTGAACCCTTACCCTAACCCTAGAGCGGCGCTGGCGGAGGGGGCTCCAAATCGGAATTTCATCTAGTAGAACAAGAATAAAAACCCAATACCGCACCACCGTAAAACAGAGGATGGACAGAGGATGAATAGTTTAACACTAACCACCATGCTGTTTCTTTCCAAGGAGCGGGTGATAAACCACGCGGCGGGTAGCCACGGCGTCTCTGGCATCTTCGTCAAGTACGACACCAGCTCTCTGATGGTGACGGTCAGCGAGCAGCACATGCCACTGTGGCAGTTCCTAGTGCGACTGTGCGGCATCATCGGGGGAATATTCTCCACGACAGGCAAGTCTGGTTTCACCTGCAACCACATTCATTTATTTATTATTTGTTTATTAATCAAGGATAGTACAGACAAACACTCACATAGGAAGAAGAAACATAAGTAATGTATATGGAGCTTTAAATTCAAAGTATAACAACTAAATACACTGCATAAAGGAAGTAAATTAATCTAGAGTTGAATTAAAATGTGTGTCTCTTTTAAGGCATGCTCCACGGGTTTGTTGGCTTCTGTTTTGATATCATCTGCTGTCGCCTCAAACTTGGAGTCTACAGGGCCAGAGAGGTGAGTCTTGACAACATAGTTTATGATCTTCACCACAATCAAAGTACAGGTTTCCTCAAGCCGAATAAAGAGAAAGAGACCGTCTCCATTACTGTAATATCAGAAGGAATTGTTTCTCTCTCTAAACTTCACAATGAAGCAGATCTATCAGACTTACCTGTACTGAATCTATTCCAGGATGTTCAGCTACACAACCAGATGAACAATCTAAACAATCACCAGACTCCGTTGTTGGTCGACGACGTCCCTCAGGAGTAGCTGCTTTTCAGTGACCAGGTTTTGATCATCGTCAACTTTCATAAAATCGTGTCTTTCTACTGAAAAAGCAAAGCTGTCTGTCAAACACTGTGCTGTTGAAAAATGGTAAAGTTCACATCAGATCATTGCACTTTAGGAAAATGTGTTCCCTCTGTGACTGCAGTCATACATGTGTTTTAAACATTATTTCCTTCTGTGATGGGGTTTGTTTAGAAATGTTGTAGACTCTCTGTTTCATTTGCTGTAATAGCACATCAAATTGTTTGGTTTCCATTAAAGTTTAAATATCCGCAAATTGAAAACTATTTCAAAGCATTAATGTGTGGAAAACATTTAACATTAGGACATATTATGCTTATTTTCCTCTCTAACTAGCTTTATTTGAGGGCTTGTCAAACTAGCCATTATGCAAATGTGTTACCTGGTGACATCACCATGTTACAGAAAAAGGAGGATGACTGCACTAATTTAGTGGTGTCAATCCCAGTCTTTATTTTTTTTATAAATGTGCATTTACACATCCCCAAAAAATCTGACATTTCCATGCTTTGATTTATCCTTATCGACTCCGAGTTCGGACATTTTGTGCACCACAGACCAGTGTTAAGACAATCGTTTAGAAACATTGTTGTCATCTCTTGGCCTTTAGTGTAAATCCAGCATCTGTTAAGACAGAAAATTCCAATGTTTAAGAGGTGGATCATGCAAGACAAGGCGAAGTGAGACGACTCAAAGGTCAGCCTTTGTTGCCGCTAGTTCTTTGATGTCGGGCTGCTGTGTCTGGGCCTTAAGCCTAAAGCTGAGATAACCCTGATGACATCACTGGGGTAATTTTTTTTTTTTTCAAACGTTGGAAAGCAAAAGAAGAGACAGAAGACATTATACAGCTGTTTTCACCAGCTGTGCACATTTTCTACCCTGGGGTTTCCTGTACCAACCGAGCTCTGCATTTGGTTTGCAAACAGCAAAGGCGGCACTTTGTTGTGAAATAAACACACACATAACGACGCCATTACAATAACTCTGTAAGAACAATTCTGACGATACCACTTCATCACAGACGCCTCGTACGACTCATCCCCCTCTGAAGTTAAGAGGGCAGTTACCATAATTACACCATAGACATGAGCTTTGCATAAACATTTATTTAGTTGTGTCCCTTTTTCTCCCATATAGGCTCGTAACTGTTATGCATTTGTATTCTGTCAAAGAGTGAAGCCACAAACAATACTGTACACACAGTTTTCTCATTTGTTTAGTAAAAATCAGTCTTGCCTGTCACACTTAAAACACTTTTGGTAGACTCTGCGGGAAGCTCTGTGGTGGAATCCTGTGAAGACACTCACCAAGCAAAGATCAACAGTCAAATACAATTTTTGGTAGTCTATAAGAATAATATGTAGTTCAACTATTTACAGATCTTCCAAACTGGGGTCAAGGATGTAATACCATAAATCCCTTGTTTATAACCTAGCACTTTTGTGATTTAGGTCCAGACTAACATATAGGTCACAGTTTGTCTTGCTTATATAATAGTAGTCCATCTCCATATCAGGTTAAGGTATGGTGAACCTCAAGACTCCATACTTGGTCCACTCCTTTTCACAATATTCTTCTGTTTGACAGCATGAAATTTCGCTCTTATGCAGATGACACTGAACTCTATATTGCAATAAATCGTAATGACTGCTCCAAGATCTGTCCTGTTTACTAGCAGTTTGAAAAAGATCTTGCTTTTCTTACATATAAATGAAGCTGAAATGCTCTTTTTTCTGGTTTAATTTGAAAAAAAAAAATCCAGCTTTCAAGTAACCTTTAAGCTTGTACTTCTTATTAACACTAAGGATGATTTTATGGTATTTCTTTTCATATAAATATATGATCTTTCTCAGCCATATTTAACAAACTTCATTACCTCTTCAGTATCCAGAGGCCTGCCTCAAGAACTAAAAGAAATCTTCAGTCAATAGGGCTTTCATTTTCCCATTTCTCTAAGCATCGTTTGCTGCTATCTGGCTGTTTTTTGTGGAAGAGCTGGACGTCCTCTAACTCCAGTTTGTGCCTCATGTATTGGCATTACATTTGAGCGGTAACCATCCGTTTCTCCAATAAAATAAAAGTACGATGTTTGAAAAACCCATAAGGATGTAAAACAACTCTTAAGGTATTTTTTAGAAAGCTTCCCAAGTTGCAACTCTGTTTCTTAAGACCCTTCATAACATTAGGAAACAGATCGCCCTGAAGTGGTTTATTTTGTAATAATGACCCGGTAGCTGTACATTTTCCCGCTTATTACATGGCTACTTACTTAAGAAATCAATAATTTAATACAAAAACGGTCCGCCAGAGTCCGACATCATAACTGCGTCCATAGCAACGATCTGTTATACATAGCAACGGTCTGCTATGAAGAACTAACAAACCGTAGAATGCCGTAATTGACCAATTAGAATTGAGTATTCAACGAAGCCATGTAATATGTGTTGTTAAACAACCTCCTATTTTTTTCAGACATCTCCAGGTAATTATTACCCGCCTTTGTTGAATACTCGACTCTGATTGGTCAATTACTATGGTCAATCACTACGGTCTGTTATTTCTTTTTAGCAAACCATTGCTATGTATAACAGACCGTTGCAATGAACGCAGTTGTGATGTCGGACTCTGACGGACCATTTTTGCATCAAATTATTGATTTCTTTAGCAAGTAGCAGTGTAATAAGCGAGATAATGTACAGCTAGTGGGTCATTGTTGTGAAATATACCCCTTCAGGGCTTTACGTCACAGTGCCGCATCGAACCTGAAGGGGTTTATTTCACAACAATGACCCACTAGCTGTACATTATCCCCTACTTATTTTACAGAGACATCATTGGTTACCAATGTGACTCAAATGTTACACCTCCATCTTTGAAGTGACCCAGATCCCTACTCTATGAAATTGCCTGCTCCAGCTTGGTCCCCCAACCTCACATACAACTTGGACACTGATATTGGACTGGACCCATTCCTTGGACTTTTTAATTTTGGATTTACTACATTAGCATTGGACCTTTTAGAATCTCATTGTTGTATTTAGCATGTCAAACTACTATAACTTAATTTTAATTTGTAATTTTTCACCCCCAGCCGACTGAGGAGAGGGGGGGTCCCTCTTTGAAATGCCTTTTGAGGTTTTGGGGGAGTTTGTCTTCTTAGAAAACTTCATTGGGAACTGTTGGGAGACACTGCACAGTATGTGATACTGGGCTATACAAATAAACTCGACTCTGATGTACTCTTATTTATATATAATACACTGCCAAGGTCTACCACAAATATCAGACTAGCCTTTGACGCAAGTATAAAGATGTAAAAGTAGTAAACTTAGTTTCAGTACAAACTGCTGTACAAACAGGCAAAAAGTGGATGAGCATTCAAACAAACACGTTCAAAGACATTATAGTTTGTGATAGTAGATAACCTCGACAGAAGGAACGATGGCGGATCTGTATGTTTCCGTATATATAGTGATACTGTTGTCTTGTGTGGTCAGAATTTAGCTTCAATCTGTGGTTTGGCCTTGAGACGGACAACCACCAGGTAGATTTTGGGTGTAATCTTAAAAAGGCAGTAGATACACGTAATGCAAGACATACAGATATCCAAATCACCTGCGTATTAAAGAGAGGAGTTGGATATCCCCACAGTAAAAAAACAAAATAATCTTATAGAAATCATTCTCCAGTGAAGCACTGCCATATTTCAAGTATGAAAAAAAAATCATCACAAGGCAAGGCAATGTACCGAGATTCAAGAGGATGGAAACAGGGAAAGAAAGTCACACAAAAGGCTTATTGTTGCATATATAATTGGCCACGTTGAGAAGAAAACGGTAGGTACAAAATTAATGACAACACTTTGTTTTTGGACGGGGTGTCTGGTGACTGAACAGTGACAGATTTCCAAACTAAACAAATAATTCATGGCTAGTAGACCTCTTTTCTTCCCTTCCCAGTGCTTCACACAACTGCAGCCTCCCTCCTGTAGAGAGCCCCCAGCTAATCCACACAAAAAGGAGGATTTAGAGTGTCCTGCGTGGACGGTCAGAGTCTCAGATGTTACAGCTAAAAAGGCGAGGGCTGCTGCTGTCTCTGGTTTGAGGCGGAAGGGAGGAAGACTCAGTTGGTTATGGTGCTGGATGCGCGGAAGTAGGAGAGGAACTTGAAACAGAGGCTGACCACAAAGTACCAGATGTTTCTGGCCATCTGGGAGCGGGCGATAAACACCCTCCAGATGAAAACGACCAGCAGGGTGTTGAAGGTGTAGCGGATGTTCCTCAGTCTGGGAAAGAGGAAAGAACACAAGGGGTTTAAAAACACTGTATGAAGATGTGATTACACAGCTTATGAATACAATAAGTTTGTACTTATTGTGAATCTACATGTTCTCCCGAAAATTTTGTCATATGATGGATTTTTAAAACACTTTTCTCTTATCCTTAGGGTACATTTAGTAATTATGTTGAGTGATTGAAGCTGTAATTTCTCGTATTTGTCAGCCCCATCAGTGCCTTTATTCTTTATGTGATTAAGAATAAAAGCCTCTCATTTGTCTGGTGTTTTACGGTATTAAAATTAGTTTTTTTTTTAATGTTTTAGTAGGGCTGCACAATTAATCGAATATTAATTGGGATCACAATTTTGGCTTCTTCACAATTAAAGGAATATGAAAAACTGCAATATTGAAGTTTATAATGCGTGCTCCGCTCATAGAAAGCTCTGCTGCATATCAAATCAAGCGCTGCAGTCCAGAGTCAAATATAGTAGTAATATTTTGGGTAAAAAGTTTTGGTACAATTTTATTTATATTTTGCTTCTAGGAGATGCACTGTGAATAAGGACCAGTCTTATTTTGATGCAAAAACTTGTACGTTTGCAGGAATGTAGCACAACATGGAAAGCAGTGCTCTCTTTATTTAAATGTGAAAGTGCAATAAAAAATAGTTTGTCGCTAAAATCAATGAATAATCGTGATCTCAATATTGATCAAAATAGTAATGATTATCATTTTGGCAATAATCATGCAGCCCTTTGTTTTAGTTGGCTTTTATGCAAACTAGTATCTGTCTTGCCTCTTGTGAGTAAATGGAAAGGAGGATAATCTCAAACATAAACAGACAACATTCAATATTGCATTAAAATGACATTTTAAGACATGAGGGGGTAATGTAGAGATAGCAAAGATGGCTAGGGGCATGTTTTATGAACTGAATTTATGGAAATAACTCATATTTCTTTGGTGTCTGATGATATTATCAAAACACTGACCACTGAGCTGAAATGTTATTTACTAAGAAAATGTTATAAACAACCCATTGGTTGGACAGATTGACCTCCTTCTAGTCCTGTTTTGTATTTACGTTGCATTCTCCCGTAGACTTACTTCCTCAGATGCTGCCTGGCAGCAGGAATGTCAGACATGTCTTCATTCAGGACGTACTTCTTGGTGCCGAGGCAATAGTTCTCGATGTACTCGGGCCAGTTCAGCTGGCGCACATCAAAGTTAAATGTCTGAAAGAGAGAAGAAATGGTGAGGAGGGCGTTGAGACTAAATTTGTAACTGAAAATAAATGTGAAATTCCTCTTTCCCTCACTAGATGGAGCAATAGACTCCCTAATGCTATTAAAATGTAGAGTGAGTAAACTGCTCAACTCTCAACCACATTAAGGTTAAATAGAAGAAGCAATAATGTCTTTAGTGGTGGACGAAGCACTCAGATCCTTTACTTAAGTAAAATCAGCAATACCACACTATAAAAATACTTTTTTCTTATGTAAAAGTACAGTATTACCAGTAAAATGTACTTATCAAAAGTAAAAGTACTCATTATGGAAAACGGACGCTTAAAGGAACAGTGTGTAGTATTTACAGGGATCTATTAGCAAAATAAAATATGAATAAGTATGTTTTCTTTAATGTATAATCACCTGAAAATAAGTGTTTTGGTTACCTTAGAATGAACTGTTCATATCTACATATGGAGTGGGTCCTCTTCACAGAGCTGGCCAAATAAAACGCTGGCTCTAGAGAGGGCCATTCGTGTTTTCGCGTCGGCCACCGTAGTTCACCGACACGCTTGGCACGCTGGAGAAGTTTCAGCTGGTTACAATATGAAATTTCACTGCGAGATGCCGCCAAAGAGCTAATTTGATATGATGAAAGTGGCAGAGAGCTACTCATAGCACCAAGTTGTACACCATCAATAGCAAACATCATTTCTGTATTACTTTATGGTCCTTTAGTAATGTTTCAGCCACTGCAGTCATCGCCTCTATTACAATCCCACCCTAGGTGAAGGGCTTTTTGTGTTTCATTTGGATGTGTGCCACTAGACGAAGCCTTTGTTTCTGCGTTGGTCTTCTTCCTCAGTTTGGTAAACAGAGACTGTTGTCTTTTAAGAGCTGTTTTCAGCTGGAAAGTCCCGTGAAAAGTTGCTGTGGACTTTGATGAAGTGGCGTTACATCTTTTACTGACACGCTCACACCGCAAATGAGACTCACACATTTGTCACATTCGGGAAAAAAACTCTGTTACCCACTCCTCATGAAAATAGTAGATTTTTTGCCTTTTATTGGCTATTTTCTATGGTCATTATTAAATCTTTTTTGCACTTGCTAGTCTGCTAACATCGCCTATTATTACACGGCTGTGTTGAATACTCGATTCTGATTGGTTTATCACGGCGTTCTGCGGTCTGCTAATTCTTTATAACAGACCGTTGCTATGGGCGCAGCATTGATGTCGGACTCTGGCGGACCGTTTTTGTGTCAAATTATTGATTTCTTAAGTAAGTAGCCGTGTAATAAGCAGGATAATGTAGAGATAGTGGGGCATTGTTGTGAAAGAATCCCCTTTAGGGCAGTGAGAGACCCCTCCGCTTCGCGTTGGGGTGCAGCATCGCCCTGTCAGGGTTTCTTTCACAATGACCAGCCTGCTGTGCAGTATCCCTTACATAATATTTAAATCAAATTTAAATTCATTTCAGTTTTAGTTTTTTTTTTTAGCTATAATACATCACTACCGAAAAAAGCAGACGGCATAAATTTCTGTCAACTCGTGAAATTGAAACACAGAAATTTAACACTAGACCTTCCAGGAATTGGCGCTGTGCTGCAATTGCTTCGGACACTAAAGTAGCGCAAAGATTAAAAATTACAGCCATTCCTACACAATTCTCCAAACATGTATTTTGTATGTATATGTGGTTGGATAGATACCTGGCTCTAACAAAAACACACTAAAACTACTGTAAAACTAAATACATAAAAACTAAAACTTTCTGAAAAACTGAAACTAAACTAAAACTAGCAAATGCACTCTTAAAAACTAACTAAAACCAAACTAAACTAAAATAAAAAACAAAATGAAAATTCAAAGCTATTTGTTCAGACTGAATCAAACAATCTTGCTCCTAAATAAGCTCAGACGGTAGAATGTTTGACCCAGACTGTCGGCATGCACGTTGATAAGCGTACCTTCCTGTCCTCCGGGGTCAGCTGGTTCATCAGCATGCTCATGTTCTCAGAGTTCCACTCCCAGTCCTGACTGCTGAAATACTCCAGCAGGCCGATGGCCTTGTGGAGCCGATTGAAGATGCGCATCATCCTAAAGCAAGAGAGAGATGAAGGGGTCAGAGGTTACTAAACACTCAAAATGCTCTTTAGATTTCAAGAAGGACTTGTAGCTGTGAGTCTTACTGCGGCTTTTGTCCGGAGAGACGCAGGACGAGGTCGTAGATGAGGGCCGGGAACTTGTGGCTGACTAGGATCCAGTACTGGTTGATCAGGTAGTTGGAGGTGATGTTGGCGTTGGGCCGGCGGAACGCCTGATCCAGCGGGTTCCTCTTGAAGGACGTCATCACATGATGCTCTGCAAAAAGGGGCACGGTTTAGGGGATTAATTAAACAACAAAATACAGTACAGAAAATGAACATGTAGTTCAAATACTGGTCTTGCTCCAGCCCCAGTTTGTGCCTCTCATGTTTTACCATTGAATTTATCAACATCCACTGACCAGGAACGATGAAACACACACAAACTACAGTTTCTACACAACAAGGATCATGACTTCCAGGAACAAATGGCCTTAATCAGAACATGATTTTCAGCTTTGGTTCTCTGGGGAATATCAGGCGGAAAGCAGCCACACAATGACTTCCCCCCACTGGGCAGCACAGCCTCCTCCTCCTCCTCTTCTTCCCAGAATCCAGCAGCAGCCATCCACAGACACAGAGAGCAGCCATGTGACTACAGACATTACATCACACACACAGCACGCCAACTAGGCCTTGCACCGCTCGTTTCCATGGCAACAGATATGTAGTGGGTTGCCGAGAGATGACCAGATCCGGGGCGACAGCCAGCTGTGGCCTGACTCCTTATAGCCTGGAGTATCGCCGCTAACCTTGAGCTGCCCTCCGACGTCTGGGAGAGTAGAGTACCCACAATTCTTTGCAAGCAACAAGGAGCTGCATCCTCCTCCTTTACTTTTAAATTTCATAACCAGAAATCAAACTTTTTGTCTGAGAGGGCATCTACTGTTATTTGGTCTCTGATCATTTCAGATTGGCTTCATTCCTGCGTCTCATTTGGCTCAGAGAGATTACAGTTCCTCTTTCATAACAGCGAGTTACAGCGATGAGACCTAATCCCGGTACGACGAGCCATCTGGTAGCAATTTCCTCGGTGAAGGGAGCGTGTTTGCTAATCTGAGAGGAACCCGGAGAGAGAGGGTCCCTTGTCATACTGCCAGCGTGACATCCACGCACAGCCCTCTAATCCTGCCGTATGTGACGACCGCTGGGATGGAAACAGTGAGAGTTTTCACTCTTCATGTGTAATTTCATCGCTACTATCGTGACCTCAGTTATCACAAAACAGAAAGACTCTGAGCACTAAAACAGATTTCATATCAACTTCATCTAAACACATTAAAAATGTGAGACATATAATGAAAATAACAATAATTAAACATTGTAGTATGTAATAATTTTGTAGTTGTAGTAATACCACAGAAATGGTTTTGAGTATTTTGCCAGATGTTTATATTTCTATCACCGTGATAGCGTCACAACCGTGCAAGATGCAGTCACCAAACTTTACAGGTGTGTAGTTGTGATCAAAATGTAGGCCGAGTTCGAAGATGGGTGTCGCCCGAACAAGGGCGCCGGAAGTAGGGGGGTAGGAAGTGGGGAAAGGACTTTACGCCCCTGGCGTCGCAGCTGGTAAGATCCCGTCACAAGATGGGTCTCTAGTTGAAATGTTCATTTAAAACCACAGATGTCAACCTCATGAGAAAGTTAAGGGAACACCAAAGTCAGTAGGATTTATCCTCCTGACACCATAAATGTCTGTACCAAATATCATGGCAATCCATCCAGTAGTTGTTGAAATACTTTTCTTAATGTAAGAATAATGTTGTATGCAAACTCGTGTTCTCTTGCCTCTTCAACTCTATAAAAGGAAAGTATTAAATGTTGCATTAAAACAACAAAAAAGCTCCTGATTTTCCCGTTTTTCTTTGCCCTCACCCGGTTTCCTCCCTGGGTCAAAATTCTCCCATATTTCTCCCAATTTATGACAATACCTTTTTTTCCATTTTCGTTATCACAACCTGTTTCTGGCACTGTATAGCATGTGTAAGCCCTACTGTTTCAATCCGGACGACAATACAACCACACCAAATGTTTCCTGGTAGACGAGAGCTGCTTGCACTCGCCGCTAAAATGAATGAATGACAAGTGAAGAATATGAGCCTCGTTTATAAAAGAGATTCATTTAAGTTCACGCCAGAGGGGCTAATTATTCAGTTTTCTTTCCTGATAATTAAAAGTATTTTTTGGGGGGGAAAAAGACCCCCGATATGGTTTCGAAATCCTCCCTATTTTGAGGTTTCAAGGTTGACAAGTATGCTCATGTGATCAATTTCAAGACTTGGTAGTCTAGAAAGTAGATAAAGCAAAGGTGGTTTAGGGGCAGAGCACTGAACTAAAACATGTTTTACTGGGAGGATGTTCCCAAAACATGGTTTCATGGCCAAAACCTTGCTATTTAAAAACATTTTTGGAAAATAATTTAGCTTATCTTTTCAAATTGTTTTGTCCTAGCGCTCCAGAATGAGCCAATACATCCAGAACCTGCTTATATATGGAAGGAAAACATGTCTTGATTATCCCACTGACACCCTCCAAATGTTAAATCCATCCTCTGTCTCTTTCCAGCAGGTGGCAGATGCTCTCCACAAGAGCCTCGACCACTAACAACTTAACTACATGACAGGGGAGGTTATGTCACAACACTGGAGTATTGATTTGTGATGATGAACGGGACAAGAGTATTGTGGGATGCCAGCAGGCGCAGATAAAACAGCTCTATAAATATCGGCCCGCAGTGACAGGTTTCTATTACCTTTAAGCAAGACAACAAACAATGTACGTACCGATCTCTCCCCAGTGGAATGGGTTGATGCCGCCGGTCGTGCAGTTGTACACCAGAGCTGTTTTAGGTCTGCAAGGTGTGGGAGAAGAAGGTCATAAAGCCAATAAAAACACATATTAACTAGTAGTAAGCTATGAAACTATAAAAGTGCTTTAAAACACAGTTCACATGCAGACCTTTAAAAGAGTGCTGATATGACAACTGAGTTATAACTAAATTAACCGTTTAACATACTTTCCGATGCGGAGTCAATACTTAACTTTCATTTTTCTGTTTTCCTGTTTTCCTTCTGAAAATAAGTACAGGTTGTCAGGTACATAAACACTGATATAAACACATAACAGTTGGTAATGTTGATGCATTATAACATGTGAGATATATGATCTATTTTCCCCTTTATGAAATACATTTATTTGGACGCAAAGCTCAATGTTTGCAGGTTTATTGCATCAATTATTTTACAGTTTTTCTCATTGGCTTTGGCAAATTTTTTGAGACTCATTCTCTAGACTGTAAGACACAACATCTATTGCATGTCTGCATAAGGTAGTAAGTCACCCAAAACACTTCATTCATGCTTCAAAACCTAGTTGTTTTATTGTCAGAAAATATGTCAGCACCGCCAAAATGAAAAGTTGTTGTGTCATCGTGCTAGTCGTACTTGTCAAAATGTTTAAATGTTCTTTTCATCACGGCAGTCAACCTTGGAAATGTTTCTTGTATACAAATCTCTGTTTTGTTCCAACTTTTTTGTTGACACTAACTGCTTACTGTAATATACAGTTATAAGGAGGCAAGTTTTGTCTGGCTGAATGCTGTTGTGTATAGCACTGAGCTTTTTAGATTCCCATTTCAACAGTAAAACAGTACAATCAACAGTCAAAGTTCACGGAGAAAAGTCAATGCTGTACAATATTGTAGTACATATAAAATTCATCTTTACATGTAAAGTCATATACAATGAACAGAAAATGACATCCATGAACAAAAAAAAACCCTGCAACAATGAAAGAAAACTGTGGTAGTTCAGTAAAAAACAACTAATTGTACCTCCTCACGATACATAACACCGTGTCATAGATATTTATGGAATATACATATATGTGTGAAAGACTTTGTTGTGATAATTTCACTGAGTCAACTGTTAAAAAAATTCATGTTTACTGAGGTAATAAATCAAGTGAGAAGTAAGGTAATTTTGTCATAGACTTCTATACAATCAGACTTCTTTTTGCAACCAGAGGAGTCGCCCCCTGCTGGCTGTTAGAAAGAATGCAAGTTTAAGGCACTTCAGCATTGGCTTCACTTTTCAGATTTGGAGGTTGCTTCCTGGTTTCTTCCAAATTTAGTCTTTTTAGTACAAAATTCTCTCTTTTCTCTTACTGTCTCTTCACTGCAGCTCAACAAGGAAACACAACGAGGGAATTTTATACTAAAAAGTCCGCCTGTCCGACTTGAAAAAGTGTGAACCTGTCCTGTAAGACTAGGGACCCAGGTTTACCCCTGTGTGTGGCTCTAACCTGTGTACAGCGGTGTACCAGCCAGCAGCCAGGGTGAGGTTGACGACCACGTCCACGGGGATCAGGTCAGCCACGGCGTCGTTGTTGGCTCTCATGGTGCGCAAGATCCCCTTTCCGGCCTGATTGCAGAAGAACACTTAGTCTCCAAAACATGTTTAAAAGCTTTAAGGTTTAAGAGTATCATTTATTACTTACAGCTATAAAGACGCCACTAGGCCCGTTGAAGTTGTCGATCCAACCCTGAGGTGTAAGAGCAGAGAAAACGTGTGAGTCAGACACAACATTAAGTTACAGATCCTAACAGCAACACACGTGTGGTTATCAAGTATAAGTTTATGAGTGCGGAATCAGCTGTTCAGGGGTCATGTTTCTTCCTGTGGCGGGGGAACATGGGACGCTGGGAATCAGTGATTGTCGACTTCAATTAGAGTGCATTAAAAATGGATGAAACCACTGGTTATAGACTGCTGAAGTTTCCAATGTGTGGGACTGGAGAGTGATTATGCGGTCGAGGCCGAGGCTTGTCCTGAATCTAATAATATGCTCCGGAGCAGATAAAGATGAACAGGCCGCAGCACTGGCTTGGCTTCATGCCTTTTTAATTGATAATATACATTATATACTGTATGTTGGTTAAATGGTTGACTTCTGAAGATATACAGTATATGGAGGACGGAACCTGTCAAAATAAAAAATGAATAAATAAATAAATTACTTGATAAATGGCACATAAATGACATTAAAAGGTATGAAAAATAAATGTAGGCATTAATTAATTGATAAAATGTGACAAATTGATATTCCTGTTTTATTTTGCTTCTTTATTTACTTTTATATTAATTCCCTTATCTATTTACTCTTATATTTAATTTTCCCTTTTGTTTATTTATTTTGTTATTATTTATATTCTTATTTTTGCATTTATTTTTCTCTTTATTTTAAATTTATTTTTAAATGTATTTATTCATTATTTGATTGTATTTATTTATTTTTTAATTTATTTTAGATTTATTTATACATTTATTTATTCATTATTAAAATATATGTTTTATTAATGTATTATTTTATTTTTGCATTTATTTTTTATTCATTTTAGATTTATTTCTTACATTTATTTATTCATTATTAAATTGTATGTATTTATTAATTTATTTCTGCATAATATTCCCTTGGTCTTTCCCCTGCTATTTATTTCCCCAAACTTATTTATTTCAGTGTTCTTTTCTTTATACATTTCTCATTTGCATAATGAGGCAGAAGTGCATAAAGGAATGTAAAAATAAATAAGATAAGGGAATTAATACAAAAGGTAAATAAATAAAGAGGCAAATTATAACAGAAATATTAATTTCTGACACATTTTATCAATTAATTAATGCCTACATTTATGTTTAATATTCATGGCATATTTATTTATTTATGGAGTCATTTACTTATTTATTTATTTATTTTGGCAGGTTCCGTCCTCCATAGATATGGAGTGACAAACCGACAGAACTAGATGCATATTGTGGTTGTAAACACACCACACATAAACACAAACATATAAATAGGCAGTCCCATCCCCCCCCCCGTTGCCTCACAGCGCCTACTGGCACGAGCTGCCAAGGCGATTGCATGGCCAAGCGTGAGCGAAGCGAGGCCTTTTGAGGAGTCGCTGCCAGGCCGAGCTTACAACGGGAGGCTGAGCACAGAGCCAGGGACACGAGGCCTACATTTCCCCGACGCCAGACAAACGAGGACTTCCCTGTGTTTTTCTGCTATTTCATTTATGCATCTCTAAATCTCTCAGAGCACCTTGGATTATGTCACGTGAACGTTGTGAACGACCTTAAGCATGTAAAGAGTAGCTCTCATCTGACTGCATACAACAGTAAACAAGCTCTAAATAATGACCTTTAAAGACAGAATCAAATACAGCGATTTGAAACACTTCTTCCACTCAAGAGAACAGGAAGGAGCATCTTTTTTTCTATGATCTCTAAGCAGATATATGGACGTCTATTTGCAATAGTGATATCCTCGGAAAGTGTGAAGTCGCACTGAATCTAAAAGAGAGAAGGAAGATCTTACTCAAAGAAGATTTTTGATGCAAATTGCGGCATCTATGGTTGAAAAATTACAGATTGGACCTTTAACTCTTAACTGCAGATCATAAAAATGCTACTTTATGTTAAGATTACAGGTGAAATAGTGGCTGGTATTTTTATTTACTTACTGCAATAAGTGCAAAGTGATTTGAATCCTTTGTTATGTGAAATGCAAATGTTGAAAATGTCAGGACGCCTGCAGCACCAGCAGCGTGACTGAAAGCAGCTTAAAGTCATGGAGTGTAAAGTCCTCTGGCCTTTACATGAACTTCTCTGCACTCTTCAACTTCCCAACCTCAACGGGACATTCAGTGTGTCAGCGTATCTCCACCCTCGGTGTCCCGTTTCAGCCCTCCTCGTCACCCTCGACTCTCCCACCCCAACAGCTGTTTGAGTCCACTGACTTGGTTGAATCACACTTGAGATAAAACCCACAGGGGAACGGCTTTGACCTGTGCAGGATTACGTCGTTCAATCAATCTTACTTCCATTTATTTTACTGTCACACATAAGAGCCGGAGCAAGAAAATGTGACCCGAGTCACTAAAAGGCGTTGATTGACATTCACCACAGGGAGACATATATTTCCGTACATTGTGTAACAGTAGCTGTGTAACACTCAGAGGACTCACGGGGAACGGCTCCTGCCAGCTGGCTCCTACTATGGAGGGTCTGACGATGGCGATGTTGAGCTTGTCCTGCTCCTGCTGCACCACGTACTCGGCCAGGGCTTTAGTGTAGGTGTACGTGTTGGGCCTGTCGCCGATGAGCCGCGGCGTGATGTCGCGCACGATGCCGTCATCCATCCACCTGAAGACAGACATGCTCGGTCAGAGAGACACATGGTACAGTGGTGGTGTTGATCTTTGACCCATTTGTGTATTATTATCATTAATAACTGTGTTTTTGAGATAGCCTGTACATGTTTCCTGATCAATGGTCATATAAATGATTAATAATGTTTGGAAAAATCATTGTCGTTTAACCTCTTCCACTCCTTGAGGGCGCCAGGCTCAGTTTTTGAGCAATGAAACTAGAAAACCTAAGGAATCTATTGGTATCAACCATGTTTTGATAGCGGGAAGAATGCAAAAGAATGGCCATTTTCAAAGGGGTCCCTTGACCTCTGACCTCTGACCTCAAGATATGTGAATGAAAATGGGTTCTATGGGTACCCACGAGTCTCCCCTTTACAGACACTTAAATAACTAAATAAATAAATAAAATGTCAAGATTCAAAAAGTTGTTTGGATTCTTCTTTGGTCCTGTCGAGAAAATAAATGAATAATAATAAAATAATAATACAATTTATACAATATAATAATAAAATAAAATAAAAATAAGTAAATAAATAAATAAATTAAAATGTCAAGAATCAAAAAGTTGGTCAGGTTCTTCTTTGGTCTTGCTTAGCTATTTTTTTTTATCAGATATTTTCTGACCCAAGTAGGAAATCAGGAAAAAACTGATGTAAACTTTGGCATCTTTTGTTCAGAAAACATGTACCAGTATTGAAAAAAAAAGTGGATGCAACTTTGCTTTTCAGGCGTGGCAGACAACACGTCTTATGAACTCTTTTAAGTAGATTATCGGCCTTCAGAAACATCAAACTGAACTAGAATTGATTCCACATAAGCCAGCCCCTTCTTCCACTCACTCGAGAGACTCGATGAGTTTCTTGGGCTCGACGGGTGGTGGGTAAATGACCTCGTCGATGTACTTGCGGTTGCAGTTTGCATAGGCGGTGGAGATGTGAATGAAGGCCTCGAGGTGGTGCATCTGCTGGGCCAAGCTGAGGATCTTCTGCGTGGCGATCACATTCAGCTGCAGGGCGTGTCTGCCGGAGAGAAGAGAGGGATATATACAGTGTTCAATAGGGTGTGTGGGAGGAAAGGGTGTGCGAATGTGATTAAATGTGTGTGTCAGGGAAAAGGCTTTTGAAAGCGTGTGCGTATTTGCCAGACTGCTAATATCTCTGTTTGCATGCAAGAACTTTTTAGTGTGTTTGCTGACGACTGAGTGTTTTCTATTCAAATGAGAATTTACAGACTAGTAGGAATCAGCAGAACATGATGATAAGCCGGAGCAGAACGACACGACAGGATGGTGAGACACAAAACCAAACAGGAGGACGAGAGGACGAGAGGAGGGGAGGGAACATCTGCTCCCCTTATAAATGAGTCCCATCATTCTTTTCAGTGAACGCAGCTTTCAGCTCATACGACCACTCATCCGGCCGTGAGCACTTCAGCAAACACTTGATGTAGAGTACATACCAGCAGTGATTAACCGTTCACACCTTCATACGATCTTATTTCTACATGTCTGTCCTAGAACAGAAATCTGTTGCTCTTCCTGACGCCTCTCCTTTTTTGAAAGTGTTGTTCAAATTGTAAAGCAGAGTTCGTGCTATCCAAGTAACTGATTCAGATCAGTGGGGAGAGCCGCTGCAAAAAAACAAGCATAATTTCTCCTTAAATTGCATCAATAAATGACAAGACATGCATTACACCGTGCGAGGAAGTGTGCTTACGCAGAGGGAGCGGAAATAAAAAGATAACAGAGATGTTTTTGAGAGACACAATAACTTAGCAAAAGAAAAAGAGCAAAGTTTAATTATGTTATCGAATAACCTGTAGATTATTTTTTCCACTTAACCAATAATCATTTAAATACCAGAAAATTGTGAAAAATACCCAGAGCCGAGTTCACGTCTAACAAATGTCTTGTTTAAGCCGACCAACAGTCAAAAAAACAATCTTACTCACAATGCTATCAAAACAGAGAAACGAAAAGCTGCAACCAGATAATGAGTGGATATTTTACTTGATAAATTATTAATCCAAATTTGCTTTACTGGCATGACCATAATCACGTATATTACTGCCAGAGTATGCGGTTTACAAAGCAAGAATAGATTAGAATATAAAAACCAGAGACAAGAAATGTTTTTCCTGTTATTACACTGTACGTCCTACGGGAATAGCCACTATCAAAGCCAGGAAATGGATGTGGTGATCCTAACGATTAATCCATTATCAGATATGTTGTTGATCAATATGCAGTAGATGGATAGACTACTTTATTTGTTGCACCATTACAGCAGCCAGGTCACAAAAACATCTGAAAAAACACTTAAAACTAGGGCCAAATTCTCTCTCTCTATATATGCACAGCTATAGTTCCAGTTAATGTTCTGTACATGTTAGGCACAAGTCTAGTATTCAACCCTCTGAGACCTGCAATCCCAACCGACTTTACGGTCTTTTAGAGGCTACAACAGGTTCAGTTGTAGAGATAGAGTGAAGTTACAGATATCATATGAAGAAGACTAGAAAACCTCAGGAATGTAGTACCTAGTACTAGTACTAACCATGTCATACTAGCTTTTCAAGAAGGAGTTTAAATAACTGGATAAACCTCCTGCATTCAGCGGTGGATCTGTGTCGGCTCTGGAGGGGAAGTGCAACAACATTCAGCCCATTTTCTGCTCGAGGCGACAGTAAGAAAAACTGAGGGTCAGTTTAAACAGACACGGCGAGATCGAGTGCTTCTCTGTCTCTGTGTGGGCGGTGATCGCGAGGTGCGACAGGAGGAGCGGAGAGTGTGTGGTGGTGGTGGGCGATGGGTCCACCGGCATGAATCAGATGTGGTCAGCTGGTGCCAGCTTGTTAGCGGCGGCAGCAGCACAGATAAATACAAGCAGAGTGGTGACAGTAATAGGGAGGGCGGTGCTGCTGGTGGTTATTAGAGGACGAGATCAGTGCGTGGGCTTGTCGTCTTCCCACCACCTTCTGGGACCACATGCGGGGCGTCACGCTGGCGGGAAATGGACGATGGATGCACCGCTGTGTCCCATCCTGCTTCTGACTCATCACCCATCTGTTTCTGCTGTTATGAGCTGGATGTAACAACCAGAGAACTGCACAGATCTGATGTGAACTTCAAGGTACCACCTCAAAGGATAACTGTGTTACATCTTATTTTTGTAGTTTTGGCCATCATTTCTTACAAGAATATTGTACTCAGCAGATTAATTACTTAGATCTGGGAACATTACCACAACAAAGTCAGACAGGTAGTGAACAAAAGTTAGGGAAACATAAAATTGCTTTATTTATCTTTGCTATTTTCTTGTAAAATACTGGAGTTTTTCCTCTTCAGGCCTTCACCAAAATAACAATCTTACAAGATAAAAATGACTTTCAGGATTTCTTTCCAGGATAAATTTGAGTCTTTTTAATACCCATTTATCTACTAACCAGGGACACTGCGCATTAATCAACATTTCAGTTTCCACCTCAATGTAAATGTGCCAGAGTTAGCTAATGAGCTAATTTTCATCTGTAGTCCCCTGGCAGGTTATGACAAATTAGTAGCTTAATGTTATCAATACAATGCTTCAGCATAAGGGTGTAAGAAAAGAAATAATGGCAAAAACTACCAAAATATCATTTTAATAAACAGGAATAATCCTGTAAGTGAGGATAAAGACATGCAGAGTTGTCAGTCCTGGACTGAGTTGTCTGATTTATGCCCCGGCTCTGCCTACAAGGCCGCCGGTCGCTACACATGATGAGTAATGACTCAGAGGGAAGAAAGAGAAAGAGTGAACATGGGAGTGAAAGCGAGATAAAGAGGGGTGAAAAGAAAAAAGGTGAAGGCGACTCAGAGAGAAAGATAGAAGGTGAAGCAACAGGAGAGGAGAGAGGACACAGAGAGGACAGAGAGAGAGTTGTGAAAGCAGTAACAGATCAATATAAAGCTGTGATCAGTGCAGCGCAGCAGCTTTACTTTAACCGAGCAGTCACTCAAACCTAATCGGTGTCCCGCCTCCAAACACACAGCAGTCTAACATGAGTAATCTACCTCCACACAAGCACGACAGACACCAAACACAGCGGTCTTATTCTCCAGAAACGAGAAGACTTTAACACATTATATATGAGATCAAATGCATAAACTGCTCTACATTTTTCTTTTCAGTTCACTTTTTGCCTTTAATGGTGCCTCAATTCCATGTTTGTTGTACTTCTTATATCAGATGGAAATAATCCACATAGTTTGCCAGTGTTTTCTATTGTTCCTGAAGTTGCAGTCACAGATACAATAACTTGAAAATAGCTTTGATGAAAACAGGTTGTGCAACAAGTAGTGACGGCATTAACATGTCCCATGTTATCTTTTAGAAGTTACTCAACACTCTCCTTTTAAGAACAGATTTTAATGTTTTATTTAACGTCCTGTATGCCACCTTGAGCCTTCAGTGTTTAGTTATCTAGGATCTTTTTGTATATTGATGTAAAGCGTCTTTGAGTATCTTGAAAAGCGCTCTATAAATAAAATGTATTATTGTTATCATCTTTATATTATTATTATTTGTAATTATTTTATTTTTTGTTTCATGTATTAATTATTTGTTTTATCATTTAATTTTTTATTTTATTACATTTTTTTTTGTTAATAAATTCCAATGCATATCTTTAAAACAAATACAATTTGATCACAAAAACAATATTATCTTTATACAGGCAGTAAATAAATATTGTTCCAATTGGTCTTTTGAGACACGCTGCCAGCTTAGGGACGGTATTTATCAAATAAACCCTGAGGGCAGCAGCAGACGCCTCTCAGGAGAGACGAGGAGTTCAAATCACACAGGATGGAGCGACGCTGGTTATATGACAAAAACTTACAAGACAGATCATCTGGAGCAGAGCACAAGCACATCATCCATAGAAGAAAAAAAATAACTGGGTCACTATTATATATATATAATGCACTGTCCCCACCAGGATCCAATAAGAGTGCAGGAGCCTGCGGCTGCAGCAGATGAGTGATGACACAACGTTCACGCTGTTACATATAACAAGCTCGAAGTCATCAGCGGGTTCAGGCCATATAGAACAATTAATTTACACAATCTACATGCTACATGTCAGCTGGATACCGTCACTGCCATTACAATAATGAGAAACCACAAACCTCTATATGTCTCATTATTATCTTCTGGGATGGTCAGTGTGGCTCCCTGAATAAAGAAGGAACCATCTATTGTTTGACAGATTATGACACCGTTGAACTGTGGGTGACTTTATGTTTTTAGAAACGATTAATTTCTCCACATCCCCTCCATCTCTACTTCCTCTTTGCTTTAAATCAAATATTAGTGCAGCCTGTTCAGCTGCACATCCTCTGGAGTGACGTCTCACAACAGGAAGTTCCTGTTTACCAATAATAATGAGATGTGTGTGTTTTCTGGTGAATTATTTGGATCAGTGAAAAGCCAAAAAGCTGCAAGTGGCAGAGAGTTTGTCTGTTCATGTATGAAGGAGAGATGGTAAAGAGCAGATGAGAGTGTTGATGCATTAGATGTGATCCTCACTTGAGCGGCTCGTCGAAGCGGATGGTGGCGGCGCAGTGGAAGACGACGTTGATGCAGGCGGAGAGCTTCTCGACATCCTCCGGGCTGATGGCGAGGCCCGGCTGCGTCAGCTCGCTGCTGATGGGGATGATCTTCTGGTGGAAGTCGGGGTTGTCCTCCCGCACCCGGTCGAAAAGCTACCGGACAGAAAACACACAAAAGAGAAAGATGAATTTACACGGCAACATCAGCAGCGTTGAAATAATGCAGGACAATAAATAGAGCGCCACTTATAATTACTTTTAATTATAATTAACTGAGACAGGTCAGACCAGTATCCACAAAAGACCACAAAACCTCTGCACCTCCATACTGACCGCTAATAATAATCAAGAAGGAACCATCTATTGTTTGACAGATTATCACACTGTTGTACTGTAGTTTACAGTTTATTTCCTGTTGCAGTGTATGTGAATAATATCAGCTGACAGGAAGGAAACATGGACCCAACGTGTTGCCTTGCAAAGCAATTCCGTTGAAATGGTCTATAGAAATTCAAGCACTATTTATGTGAAGAGAAGCATTTGTTGCATGGCTTTACAGCCAATAAATGAATTATCAATCAAAGTTTTCATCAAGATTATTCATTCAACTACAAGGAAATATGCCTGTGTAAGTATTTGCACCTTTATATGACGGTCTTCTGAAGGTGTGACAGGGGCTGGGTTGCACAAATAGTACAAAGAAGACGTTTTGTCAGCTGCTGTGGACCAACAAGTTTTATTAGTCAGTGCCATGAGTCAGAGGCGTGCTCCCTGATGAATGTCCAAGAAAAGAAATGCACTCCCTGTTGTATACATAACACTATCAGTGAGCTGTGCATACCAGACGTATATCTCACAATGTAAGGCTGAACATTTGTTCATCTGTTCAGAATCTGAGGGGAGATGCATGAGCAAGATAAAAACCCCTACAGTATGTTCAAGGTTTAGGCTGCAAGGAATGATATTTTTTCCAGTGGGCTACCTCCGGGTCTGTAAAGTGGAGCCAATGCCGAAGTGCCTTAAACTTGCATTCTGGTTGCAAAAAAACAAGCTAATGACGGGCAAAATGCAGAACTCGAGGCTTCATACCTAGAGACATTTTCCTCACTCTGACTACCGTTACACTGTTTTTGTTTGCTATCGTCACGTGACAAACTACCTGCAATCAGTTCTTGGCAGCCATGATACATCCAGGGCGACAGCACAGTGAAGGCTACTGTTTTGGAGCGGCGAAGAAGATTGGATTTCCAGTTAAACAAGTTGAATTCCTTCTGGATTATTAAGTCATGGCATCGGATCGGTGCATAGACTGGCACACTCGCCGATACCTGATCCCGAATTTTGGGCAGTATCAGACGCATTTCAGTTACTGGTATCAGAACAACTCTATTCCGTAGTCCACAAACCAATGGATGATGTCACGGTGACTACGTCCACTTCTTATAGAGGCCTACAGTCTATGGTTTTATCCGACCAACAATCCAAAAACTCAAAGATATTCAATTTACAATAATCTTAACATTTGAAATTGTTGCAACAAGCAAATGTTTCATCCCTCAGGTCAAAACTGCAGAACTGCCTGACTGATGATGATGATGCTCATGCACTACATATTCTGCACGATGCACCACGTGTACACGATATGTGATATTACTCCACCTTTTACACTGCTGTTTGCTCACTGAATGCTGCAGCTGACATTCCAACATGGAGGAGGGAAGAAGTCGTTTAGATTTACCAGCTCATGTCTCGCACAGCCCTCGCTGCCTGACACCCTGCTGCACCCTGCAGAGTGCTAAGCACTGCATCAGAGCCCCTTTACCACTGTGTTACACTGGGAGACTCTAACCAAAGGCTGCAGAGAAAGTCAGTCAGATGTCATGTTGCGTCATGTGTTTCTTTGTGCAGTTCCAATCAGGACTCGCAGATAGTAGTGATGCCAACATGGCTGACGTCTCTGGCAGCTGCTGTGCACAAAGACATTTCACAGAGAGGATAGTAAGAGAAGAAGAAGAGGGTGAATGATAGGGGAAGTGGAGGGATTGGCATCACTCTGTTATGAAATTGCAGCTCCGTGTGTATGTCAGCTGTCCGAGTAAGCAGAGCTGAAGAGGACAGATGTTGCATTAAACAGCTGTTTATATTCATGTTCTGTATCCCCATCAATTTATTGCTTCGTAATGCTGTTCTCCAAATACCGCCCATATTAGGCACAAGTCCTGATGTACAGTCATAACCCAAAACTACTGGGGGAGGGGGATGCATGCGATATTTTCTGCATGATAGCGTAACACTGCTAACATTATGTAATGCAAAAAGAAAAGTGTTTTCCTCCCTCTGCTCGAGGCCAACAGCTGGGCAGTAACACAGACCTACATTCTGCAGAAGAAGAGATTTAATATGCAGCTTTCTTACAGGAATCTTTCCAAAAACACCAAATCGGCATGTGTTTTACTGCAGAAACTGCTCCCACTTTACTCTATGATTCACAGAGCCGTTGATGTCATGTTATGAACTCAGTTCAACTTCCTCTTGAGGGTTTGTAGCTTGGCAACAATAACAAACCACCCAGATTTTGGCAGCGTGCACAAAACCTTGTGGGTTGTTACGAAGTTAAGTTTACCAAAAGTCTTCTAATAGCCCGAATTATGTACACAGTCACTTAGCGTACCTGTCAGGGACGCATCAGGTAAAAGAGTTCATATTGTGACAAATCTTCAAAAAAGAAGAACTGCTGAGGCCTTTTGGGGATCAGTCAGGTCGATGTGCATCACCAGACAAATGTGTCACCTACTCAAATGCTGCTTTTTCATGAAGAAAATATTTAAATGCCCCACATGTGACTCATTCATGACATTAACACCACACAAGAAGGAACAAGAAGAGTTTTGAGGTTTGACTGAGGAGGAACTCTTAACCACAATATACAGTATTTAAAATAAGGCATTCACAATAAGGGCCCCTAAGTGATGATTTAATACCTGTTAATACCAAGAGTATCTGGCAATATCAAGTCTTGATCTGATATTTATCAGGGCTGTCAATTGATTCAAATATTTAAATCGCGATTAATTGCACATTTTTTATCTGTCAAAATGTACCTTAAGGGGAGATTTGTCAAGTATTTATTACTCTTATCAACATGGGAGTGGGTAAATATGCTGCTTTATGCAAATGTATGTATATATTTATTATTGGAAATCAATTAACAACACAAAACAATGACAAATATTGTCCAGAAACCCTCACAGGTACTGCATTTAGCATTAAAAAATAACATTGCAAACTGCAGCCCAACAGGCAACAACAGCTGTCAGTGTGCTGACTTGACTATGACTTGCCCCAAACTGCATGTGATTATCATAAAGTGGGCATGTCTGTAAAGGGGAGACTCGTGGGTACCCATAGAACCCATTTTCATTCACATATCTTGAGGTCAGAGGTCAAGGGACCCCTTTGAAAATGGCCATGCCAATTTTTCCTCACCAGAATTTAGTGTAAGTTTGGAGCATTATTTAACCTCCTGACAAGATAGTAACCCAACTTAGTGCACACTCTCACTCCATGATACACTACCCAACTAAAATAGCAGTATCTACCAGCTGAGTATACTCAGCCAAAATAGATATTTGTGAAGCACTTCAAAGCCAGAGTTAAATTCTAGAAAGACCCAGAGAGGAGAAAGTGCATCAGGGTCAGAAGGGTGAATGAGGCCATACAATGTGGGCTTCAGAGCGCTCTTTGTTATGGGCACAAGCAGAGAATGGCATTGTGGGGTTGTTTTGTAAAAGGCTCTTTCTTGTGCCAGCCTGCCATCGCTCGCATTTACCATCACACCCTCCTCCGACCCACGGGCATCAACGAGCAAACTGCCTTGTACAGGAACACAATAGTCCACCAGTATGCAGGGATGGCTGTATTGATGTTTAACCACAAGTGTTTTAGTAGTACATCTTGTGGTAAGTCAAGCAAAGTCATGGCCTCGAACAAGCGCCGATAAAGGACATCCATAAAGTCCGTTCTGTACATGCGGCCACCATTTGTCCTTTCTCTGCCATTTTTTCTCCCTGAGGGCAATAAATCTTCCATCAAGAGTGCTTGAAGCAGCCGCTCTGTGGACTTTCACAGAAACCCAACACTAATGGCACTTTCCTTTCAGCCCAGCAACCCGAGATGCCATTCAAACCGCCTCTCTACTTGCTAACTGCCCTTTAACTGTACTCCACTCTTTTCACAGCCTCCTTTCCCCCAGAGCAGAGAGAGAGAAAGAGCAAGAAAAGAGGCACAAACGTTGTGAGGAAAGTGTTTTCTTTTTCTGCATTTTCCAAAATTTATGGTAGCAAAATGTCAACTCCGCCTAGTCGTTTGGAGAGGGTCCTCGTGTATGAGGGGGGTCAGAATAGGCCACAGTGTGAAGCAGAGCTAATGATGTCCATGCCCTTCACACCTTCAGAGGTGTAGCTTTAACTCCTTGACAGATTGGAGGTCACAGTGGCTTCAATTAATCTGCAATGATTTCATGCAACAAAAGTCAAGAAACTAGAATTACCGCCTCGTGGTTGTATACCTATGTCAAGTTGCAGTTCACATCCATGTCTGTCCAAAATGTCATCGATTCAGCATTTTATCCTGTGAGACATTTGTGTGAAATTGTCATAAATAGCATGTGAAGTCTTGAGTTATGGCCAAAAACGTGTTTGTGAGGTCACAGTGACCTTGACCACCAAAATATAATCAGTTCATCCTTGAGTCCAAGTGGACGTTTGTGCCAAATTTGAAAAAAGCGCTCCAGAGATATCGTATTCACGAGAATGGGTCGGAAGTACAACCTGAAAACATAATGCCACCGATCACGGCTGTCGAGGATGTGGAGGCATAAAAATACCACACATTGTGTTCTAGCTTCTCAAATAAAAATTTAATTCTAAATTCTTGCAAATAATCTGCTGTTTAATCGGTTCCGAAAATGAGGCTAAATAATGCTCCAAACTTACTCTAAACTTTGGTGAGGAAAAACTAGCATTGCCATTTTCAAAAGGGGTCCCTTGACCTCTGACCTCAAGATATGTGAATTGAAATGGGTTCTATGGGTACCCACGAGTCTCCCCTTTACAGACATGCCCACTTTATGATAATCACATGCAGTTTGGGGCAAATCATAGTCAAGCCAGCACACTGACAGCTGTTGATGCCTGTTGGTCTTGAGTTTGCCATGTTATGATTTGAGCATATTTTTTAATGCTAAATGCAGTACCTGTGAGGGTTTCTGGACAATATTTGTCATTGTTTTGTGTTGTTAATTGATTTCCAATAATAAATATATACATACATTTGCATAAAGCAGCATATTTGCCCACTCCCATGTTGATAAGAGTATTAAATACTTGACAAATAAGGTACATTTTGAAAAGATGAAAAATGTATGATTAATATGCGATTAATCGTGATTAAATATTAAAATAATTGTTAGTTGCAGCCCTACACTTCAGATGCTGTCGGCCAACAAGATACACAAGTTCTGTCAGGTGTAATACGGTTTTTAAGCAGCAGTGAAAAAGTCAGTATCTTGACCAACAAACAAAAACTCAGGTTCATACATTATCAGGCACACACAGAAACAGTTTCTGGAACAATGCGTCAAGTACTTGAGTTTTGAAAACCACCAACACCATCAATTTCCCTATTTTTGTTCCTTTGTAACATCCATATGAGTCTGAAAGGTAGCTGCTGTCTGCACCACAATTGCTCCTTTTCCCTGCTGTTTAAGCCAGATATGCCAATCTGAGACAAACAGGCCGGAAAATTCAACGTAGCTTGGGAGGGTCTGTCAAAGTGTGTTAGACTGAAGCGATTTAACGGCTGCACCCTCAGCGATGATGACCTCCATTTCCTGACATGCACCGTCTAAATTTGAAGAATAATGGGATGTGAGCAGGATCACTGACAAAAGTTTTTTTTTCTAAAAGTTATTAACGCTGACTAAAACTCCTCCAGCACTGCCGATAATGAGGCATTAGCGCATAAAGCCCAAATAAGACATGGTGGAGGAAGTCGTCATTAAATCTCAGATACCAGCGAGGTTTCTCTCTCTCTTCTGCAAACTGACACACTAAAGGATGAAATGACAAATCTAGGGAGGAGAAAGAACGGCGAGGAGTCTCGTGGGAAGCTGTGAAGAAGGACAGCCATGGCTAACCCCCGGGGCTGTCAGCATATTATGGAGGAAACGGGTTCATCTTCTATCCATCCCTGTCCCTGCCTCCGCTGCAGTGTCCCAGTGGCATGGAAACAGATTTAACCAGTGTCACTACACATTTCAACAAAAAAACTCCAGACTGAGGTGGAAAATCTGTCTACAGAAACATTTATGTCACACTAATTGGCCTTAAAATCCTCCTTATGCATTGTGATGCTCCTGGATGCAGAGAAAACTATGATGAAAATAGAGAAAATATAAACTAAAGCACCCAATTTTGCATGAGGGACCCAGTGGTTTATCTAAAGTTAAGCACCGTCTACTAATAGTGTTATATTTCACCAGGAGTGGTCCACTTAACAGAGACAACGCCGGCTATCTGTTTATTCGACTCTTTCAACCCTGAATCTAACAGCTTCTTATGAGCTTAGACGAGTGATCAAGCATCGCAGTGAGCACCTCATCACGGCGAACTAATGAAAATGGAGATTTTTCTCTTGTCTGGCTCCGGGCTATCATTGTACACAACTCAATTGAGGAGATCGATATGAGCAGAGTAATAAGGTTTCTGGGCTCGGCGTTCGGTATGCCGGTGGCATCGCATTCCAGTCTTACAGACGGTGACCTCACGCCGAGCCAAGGAGACTTTTATTACCCTCCAAGAAGAAGAAGACTTTATGATGGGTGCTGCAGGCTTTTGTGTCCTCATTAAATACCACAAGGAATTAAGATGGGATTGAAAGGTGAATCAGTGTCTTTGAGTATGAGACAGACAGACAGACCGGTTTTAAAATATTAGTCTGCTGAAGTCATCTGAGAGAAGTCAAAGTCAACATTCATTTTGGACCCGCCAAAAATGTTTTAAATGATTAATTCATAATCATAATTTTTGTTAGGAAAAGCCATACTTTTATTCGGCACCTTAATGTTGTAAATTCAAGAAAAACACGTTTTTAGGATTAGGCAACAAAACCACTTAGTCATTTTAAGTTCAACCCTGATGTTTTTTTCCTAAACCTAACTATGTTTGTAAAGTGAAAATGTGACTGGATGTTGTGAACACGGGACACGAATGAACAGCTGATTGTAATGTGAAAGTGAAACGTAACGCACGGGATGAAAGCCCTGCGTTGTTGGACCCATCCACCTCCCCTTCCACCCGCCTTGTGTTTCTTTCGCTCTTTAAACTACGTCACCACAGCACTTTCCTGGAGCGTTTGCGGTTGCTACGGATGGGTTTACATTGTAATTAATGGGCGTTTCAGACTGGCGCTAAAGGGTGCCTCGTGTGGCGATATCAAACGCCAATGGCCGTGACAAGTCTCGGTATTTGACGCCCTGGGAATGAGAACGGACTGGCTAATCCCTGCCATTAATGCAAACCTTTATTTATCTATGTGTGCTGGCACCAGGACACTCTGCCATTATTTGAATAACAGCTTTTATATGATACAGTAGTCACGAGTTTGTGTAAGGCCCATCTGATGCAATCTTTTCAATTTTTACTGTCGTGGGAATTTACCAGGTCCATGCTTTTGCTTTCAAGTCGAGAGAAATTTTTGGAGAGTCAAGTAGTCTCAAGTACTTATCTCTGAGATGATCTGCAGGCCCTGAAGTGTCACAGTTTTTCTAAACACTGCTGTTCAGCCGGGGCAAGAACAACATAAAGGCTTAAAGGTAGAGTACTGCTGTAGCCGTCAAAATAAAGATTACACAACAAGCTGTGATGAAATCCTTTCTCAAACTGCAGCAACCACAGAGAAAAGTGGTATTGTGGCAAGAAAAATCTTCCATGACAGATAAAACATGTCTCACAGGCAACTAGTCTGAAGCCAATCTGATACCGCTGATCAGTCTGTTTCCAGAGTTCATCTGAAGACGGAGCGGCTGCAGGTCGTAATCTTGATGAACAGGATCCTCTCTGATATGGAGAGCTGCTTCTCATCTGTCCTGCTGCCAGGCCCCCGAAGCCTTCACCAACCTCCTGCACCCTTTTCATACTAAAACGTGGGGTTTAATTCATCTTGACCCGATCAATAACACCCACACAAACACTATGAACCAAATAATAACGTAGGGACAAGGAAATATACTTTCCTCCAGCCATTTACACACTATTAACCATCCTTTAAAGCAATACTAAAATGCCAAAAGACACAGAAACAGCCATTAAAGTTGCCCTGCTCTTTGAAATTGGTCATGTTTTATTGAAATTTCCATTTGGCGTTCCCAAAAGGCTCCAAATGGCTTTTTCCCCTCATAAAAATTTGCCCATCAGGTGACAGTTTTTACTGACTGAAGAGTGAAACAGAGGGCAGATTCTGTATAGTTAAAAGGCACGCTCTAAAAAGGACCATTACATGACATCTCAGAGGGCTTTGTGCCATACTAGAGATATCTGAGGAGCCATCTGGATGTGGAGAGACAGGAAACAGACTCTTTCCACATGGAGGCACTGAGCTGTGCTACAACAGTCCCCCTGAAGAACAGTCTTCATGTCTCCGCTCCCTTAATGACTTCACCAGCGACGTTTAATGTGCTAATTTGTTTCATAAACTGGAGTTAATTTGAGGCCTGATTATACGCAAAAGCATTGGTTCCCCCTCGCCCTGCTCTCTGGGGAGGTGTTACAGGGTTATTGGTTGTCGCTCAGTCTGCTCGCCGGCTGCACCGCGTTGGCAACCGACCACAGATGAGCAGCGAATGCCTTCGCAATGTGCCAGTTTGGCAGCCGCGACCTCTCCGCAGAGTCTCTGAGCGGGACTCTGAAAGCCCCGAGTCACCTCGCCTGCTCTCATCCCTGAATAGGGATGAATAAGTGCATGATTGGGCGGCAGGGATGCATGTTAGGAATGGTCCGATCTTGCGTCACGATTTAGAGGTAGATGCTTCAGGTGTGACAGCCACAAGTGGGAACACATACAGTAGAGGTACCCGTTAGAGCCGGCAGGAATCAATAAATCTTGAATATTTATACAGATCACCTGGCTCCTGGATGCTTACAAGAGGAAATCAATACAACAATGTGGTCATGTTGGATCAGAGTGCAATAATGGGCAACAAAGGACGGGACACCACAGAGGCAGGGGGCTGCAGCTCTGCGCAGAGAGTCAAACGGATATGATAATTGCCAAGGGAAAAAAATCCTCCTATTTGGTATCTAAGTTTTCTTCAACTGTCTTCATCATTCTGAAACACAATAAATGTTATATAATTTTCACTCCAGCCACCAAAAAAAGAGGCAAAAATTGTCTGCTGTTACTATTTCTAAGTTACGCATACAGTACATAGGCAGGGTAGGAATTTGGCATAAACAGTATTACTAATACTACTACATACATACATACATACCTTAACAAACCTCCTTGTACTCTATGTTACTGTGCATCCATGTGTGTCTAAGATGCACAACTACTAACAACTTCAAGCCTCCTAGAAACACACATGACTTCTCACAGAAGACATTTCACAACTTAAAGATGAACATCTGCACTTCAATCAAGATACAGACATTTCTATAAGAGCGATAACTCTCTGACGTCAGAGCTGCTATCTGCTTGGTGTTGTGTCTCTGACGTTGACTACCACCCGCCTAATGAAGCACCCAGACTGAGGATCATTTCAATAAACACATTCACAAACACGCCCTATTATTCTAACTCACAGGTGTGGCCTCAGCAGTGACATCACTATGGTTTCAGCTGGACTCGGATATGTCTGGCATGTTAGGCATGAAGCTATTTATAACTGTGACAGACTCTCAATGAGATAGGCAGCTGTGGAGGAAGTATTCAGCTGCTTTACTTCAGTAAAAGTACTAATACCACACTGTGAAAATAGTCCACTACAAGGAAAAGTCCTGCATTCAAAACCTTACTTTAGTAGAAGTATTCATCAGAAGACTATTAAATCATCAAGTGGAGCCGACTCCTGTTGCCCAAAGCAGCAACATAACATCTGCTCTAATAAACGACTTGTTCAACTTTCTCACCTGCTCCGCTCCATTAGACGACGTGTTTGAACAAATATGGAGAGTCAACACGGGCAACCAGTCACAGCAACACATTAGTAATACAAAGTAAAACAGGAAGGCTTTGTTTAATCAGAGAACGTTGTGGACGGAGACAGCAGAGGATGGAAAGTATCTGCTTAGAGAGGGCTGGATGCAGGGGTGGCGCTAGATGTTTTGAACTCCCCTGAGTTTTGAGCAGGAGAATCTGGGCTTAAGTAGACTTTTTATTACTGCAAATAATAATTACCAATCATCTTTTTCTATTAAATCGATTAATTAGTCCACGAAATGTCAGAAAAAAGTGGAAAAATGTACATCACAATTCCCCAGAGCCCAAGGTGACGTCTTATAATTGTATATATTGTCCAAAGATATTCAATTTATACAAAATAATCTAAATTTAGTCGAGACTGGACTTGTAAGTCTTGACTCTGGACTTGCCAGAGTCAAGTCCCAAGTCAAGACTGACAAGTCCCAAATAAGTCCCAAGTCAAGACTGACAAGCCCCGAGTCAAGTCCCAAATCGAGACTGACATGTCCCAAGTAAGTCCTAAGTCAAGACTGACAAGTCCAGAGTCAAGCTCCAAGTCAAGACTGACAAGTCCCAATTCAAGTCCCAAGTCAAGACTGACAAGTCCTGAGTCAAGTCCCAAGACAAAACAGGTAAGTCATGTATCAAGTCCCAAGTCGAAACAGGTAAGTCTGACAAGTCCCAAGTCAAGTCTCAAGTCCTAAATTTAGAGTTTCAAGTCCTAAACAAATCATAATGCACTCTTCACAAAATGTAATGCCATTTTAACAAGTCATAATATATTAAAATTACAAAACTCTTGCTTTTTAAAATTTGTATTTTAAAACAAGTGAGACTGAACATAATCACAAAAAAGTTAGACGAATAGTGTTAACGTTAGTTGATGGCACACTTTTTAAATAACATACTTTTTAAACTTTGGGCTGGGGGGTGGGGGTATCAAGTATTTTCAAGTCAAAATGCTCAAGTCCAAGTGAAGTCACGGGTCATTGGTGTTAAAGTTCAAGTTGGTGTTAAAGTTCAAGTGCAGGTCTTTCTTGATTTCGTCAAGTCGAGTCTGAAGACATCAAATTTGTGGCTTGTGTACACACTTCTGTCATTTAGTATCACTATCCGTGTTACAGCTGCCACACTGATCACTGAATAGCCTCTAAAGCAACGATCAATAGTCATTCTCCAGTAAAACAGAGTAAACCACTCCTCTATCCAGGATGCTGCCTTGTAAGCAAATTCCACAAAGTTCCTTCCCACCCAAAGCATTCCTGCTCCCACCTCTCCACCCGACGTCTGAGTGCATCTCTGGATCTCTAGGATAAAGATGCTGCACAGACTGTTACTGGGTTCAAAAGCCGGCTAGTGGGTGGAGGAAAAGCATGCCACAGAGCAGGAGAGAGGCCCTGTGTACCCAGAGGCCTACTTGTATCAAGTGCCTGACATGCCAGTCAGCGCCTGGCACCGCGGCGAGGCCTGCAGGCGTCCAAACATTTCCGCTGAATCAAAGTAGCCTCCGCACAGACAGACAGACAGACAGACAGACAGACAGAGCTTAAATGTCAATGTCGCTGCGCTGGAGATGCACACAGACAATGAGATTCCTATCGGTTCGTCCCTCTCCTGCTCGGGGCAGCTCCCCTGATTGCATCCTTTGAAAAAAACACCACGGGACAGCTCTGATGGTCGTTACCTAGCAACAGGTGGTAAGAAAGATACTGGCCTGGCTTGAAGGATGAGAGGAGAGACAAAACCACTGTTCTCCTTCATGAATTATGCCGGTTCTGAATAGAATAATACTGACCTGAGGAATCGCATGAATACCAATTGGTACTTGAGGCTCGGTCCTGGAAATTTAATGACATCACTTGTGAATGCGGGACGAGTGCGAGTGAGTCTGCACTTGGCAGAGCATCAGGCAGTGACCTGATAGCGGACACAATTAGAGTGATGCCAAATCCAATGGAAAATTGTTTGATGGGGAGACACTGCAAACACCAGCAGTGGATAAATGATATGTTGATATCTGTGAAGATGAAGTGGGTTAAATACTGACAGAAGTTTTATCTGTTTGGGTTACAGAGGGGGAGTAAATCGCAAATATTGTCTCCTGAATAGTTTTGATGCAACCTTTATTAAATTAATTTTGTTTTTGTAATTCATTTAATTATATTTATTTTACTTATTTATTTTTATATCCTGTTTTATTTACTCTTTTGTAAACGTGCATTAAACACACAGTATGTACTTCGTATTTATTATGTGTGGGTGAATTAAGGTGGGGGCAGGATCACAGGGTGTGAATTTATTTTATCTTCTATTTATATTTTTTTAATTATTATGATTTTTTATTTAAAATTCATTTTCTAATTTATTTTATTTCTAATTTTATAATTGTTTATTTTTATTGTCAGATTTTTTAATTTTTTAAATTATTATAATTGCAGATGATGATGGATGGATGGATTATTATTATTATTTCAATTTATTCAAATTGTATTTGTTTATTTTAATTTTTCTATTATTATTACTCCCATTTTTTTCTCCTCCATTGTTTTTAATTACTTTGTTTTTAAATTTACAGTTATATCTGTTGTTATTATATGTACATATTTTATTTGTAAGTTTAGGTTGTTGAAGTAATTTTTCTTAAGGAAACATTAAAAGAATGATAAAATATACTGGTTATTATTATTATTTCGTATTTACATTTTAATTTATTGTAATTTTTATTTAATTTTGTCATTTAATATTTTGTATTTATTAATTTAGATTTTTGTATTTGTATTTATAATTATATTTATTATTATTTATTACCATTTTTTCTTCTCCATTGTTTTTGAATACTTATCATACATATATACTTATTATATGTACATATTGTTTTATTTGTTATGGTTTAGGTTGTTGAAGTAATTTTTCATAACGAAACAATAAAAAGCATGATTGGAAACCCCCCCCAAAAAAACGACAGGAATTTTGTCTAATGTGACAGTGACACTATTGTGGGATGCAGAGCTGTTAACCAAGCTTTTTATCCTCCTCTCTCTTGTTATAGCTTATTGTGAAGCCCACCAATGTCTGTTTAGTTGCTGACATGTTAGCAAATACAGACGCAGGTTAAAAGGAAGTTCGATCGTCTTTTTCTTCCTTAAAAGCTGCAGCACCGGAGGAATATGCATTTAAAAAAGGTGTTGTATATATAAAAGTCCTCTCTCTGCCGCCCACCCTGATGTGCAGAAATTACAGGGTGTTAACTGGCACTTTAACATTACTGTTGTGTCAGAGTGAACTAATTATATGGTGAGAGGTATTCAGTGAATCCCGGCTGGCAGAAGCATCACGCTCACCTTGACGTTAGGGGGGGAATAAAAGAAAAAGACAAATAAACACAAGTGCTCGGTTGAATTACGGGACAAAGTCTCACAGCAGTGTAATGAATGCAAGGTTCAATGGGAGCGGTGAAAATAGATGCTATTAAAAGGGAGACAGAGAAAGATGGAGGGGAATACAGCCAAAATGTGCTTTTGTTAGGTGTGCTGACAGTTTGAGGCCAACAACAGCAGAGGAGAGCAGCAGCTGCTGCTTCTGAGCACATCAATACACACCCAGTGTCAATGCTTCGCTCCTCATTAGGTCCAAAATAGTTCGGAGCTTTTTGTTGAGTCATGCTTTGCTGCTCGGCCTGATACAGCTGACGCCACATATTTGGAGCTCATCCCCACTCTTACTGGTTTTGTCTCCTCACCTTCTCTTCCTTTCCTCACCTCCTCTCTCCTAAAACCTTCCTGTCATCACTACCCACCCTCCTCATTCTCACCGTACATATTTCCAGACTCCTCATTTTGCTCTCCGACTGTTTGTGTCTCCGCCGAAAACTCAAAAAGATTCTTCTGGGGTCATTAAGTTCGCGTCACCATGGCAACAGCAGCTGCTGCTGTAATGCACAGGCAAATTTATTTTGCTCTGTAAACACACTTACAGCCGCAACGCCATCCGAACAGCCCTGGTTTTGAATGATGATTTGAATGAACAGCCCACTAGTCAAAACATCCAAACATACTGGGTGAGTGTCACACTGGTTTGATGACCTCAGACGTGCTGCTGTAATGGTTTAACTTTCTCTACAAATGGCTCTCTTTTAGCTGCTTTTACATATTAATTGACTGCTGTGTTTCAAATTATTATAAGACCACACTTCACTCTGTCTGAGGACGCCACAACATCCGGTTGAAAGGGCAGTCAAATTGACACAGAGAAATTGATACTGTGAGGGATTGATGGTGCTGGAAATTCCTGCTAAATTACTGCAACTTCATCATCGTCGTCATCGCAGCACGCAGGTTTTGGTTTCTTAGTAACGGCAGGCATGACAGGAATGTAACCTCCCAAGCACATCGGAAAGAAAAAAAAAAACGGCACAGTGGACGTTTTCCACGTCGACCTTTCCAAGAAGGTGTTTGAAGGAATGAAAGAGGGAGGCTGTGTCTGTCACCGGCTACGTTAATAGGGGTATGCAAGACTGCATGTAGACGGGAATATTAGTGGAATACTTATTTTAATTAGCCAAGTAAACAGCTCAGTAGGACTATTGTCTTTTTTGGAATAACGGCAAAAAACTGAATATTTTGTGCATATAAACATAGTCAATGTCATCTTTGGTTGCCATTTATCGTTAGCAGCACACATGACAGAATATTAAGCTCTGTGATTGTATAATCTCTAATGCACCATAAGAGTCGTAGTTTACTTCTCTACTTATATTGTCATGTACTCAACCTTGAGAGTCTAATGTGCCGGTACTTTACATTGTGTTAGTAGTCTGTGAACGTTCTACATAGTGATAGAGACGTGTTGGATAACAGTGAAAGGTTAAATCATACATTAGCGAACACATTCAGCTTTTCTTACCTTGCACATCATCATGTCGCTGACCCTTTCCTGCATGGACTGGCCGGCTTTGGGTCTGACCAGGAGGTAGAGGGCTTTGACATCGGGGCAGGACCTCAGCAGCTTCTCCACCAGCACTTTTCCCATGAAGCCCGTGGCTCCCGTGATCAGCACGTTCTTGCCGGCGTAGTACTCCGGTATGGACGCCATGCTGCTGCCCGCTGTGCCACTGCAGATGTCTGTGAGTTTGGTCGATCCGTCTGTCGCCTGCTCTCCTAACCCGTCCAGGTCTTCAGACAGCTCCTTCACAGGGAGGAAGAGGAGGAGGAGGGTATGAGTGTGAGGGCTGGCAGCCACACCGTTTTAATACTGTATCAGGAAGTACTTGTGTGATGAGGCGGTTCAGTGAGAAGCCAAATCTGAACTGTGAATCACAATAATGTGACAGTAAGTTTTGCATGAATGTAATGTTGTCTTTAACGGCTTCAGTTTGATATCATTTTGTGAGGGGAAAAAAACACATTTCAACAATGTAGATTGGTGGCGTTATCGCTCTGTTCTGACCTTCAAACTGCGAAGAGAAACAACTAGTATACAAATGAGATGAATATTCATACAGGCAGATAGAGAGGGGGGTAATGTTCAGGGGCAACATGACATCAGCTTGTGAGTGTGTGCTCCTGAGGAGAAGTGGAATTTATAGGCTGCATAGTTGAAACGACTTTGGTTTAGAACATTTTAGAACATAATGAAAAATGTCCAGGGATGTTTGTTGCATCTTTTCATTTCCTTATTTCCTGTCGTGTCTCTGCCATCTGTGATAAAGTCACAAGGATACCCAAAAAATACTTTTCCCAGAGTCCCAGATGATGCCTTCAAACTGCTTGTTTTGTCCGACCAACACTTCAAAAACCCAAAGATGATGAAGGGCATTTTACACTGACACAAATGAACGGATTTGTTGAGAAAATTATCAATATTATTATTATTAACGGGTAATGAAAATAATTGTTACACTCATACGATTTAATCGACAGATCTGTGAAACTAAGTTTCTCCTCAAAGAATCACATAAAAGCACCACTTTAAATCTTGTGTTTACCAAAGATGTGCTTATAAGTCATTGAGCCTGAAAAAAGCATAAAAACGACTTATTGACTAAAGAAATCTTATCTTACTGAGACGAAAAGAGACTGATTAGTTGACTAATCGACTAAGAGGGGGCAGCCCTAGTTACTTCTAGGGGTGTAACCATCCATCGATATATCGTTTTAATGATCAACGATCCAATATATCGATGCAAAGTGAAAACATCGATACATATAATCATCTTTAAGCCCTTATTTATTTTCCCTATATTTCCTTTATTTTGAAATTCTTAACTGATAAACATTAACTTAAACAGGATATATATATATATATATATATTATAGTGAACAACAGGTCTATTTGTATTCTTCTTTCTTTTTTTTTTAAAGAATGGATTGTTTAATTTAAATGTCTCGAAGAACCCAGTAACAAAATTGTCAAATCATATTTTAGTCATTTTTTGTGAGTTAATATAAATGTAACTGATTGTGTTTTATAGTCATATGATATTGTCTCATATTGATCGCAGGCCCCTGAATTGAATCGAATCAAAATCGTATCGTTGCCGACTTTGTGATATACCAGAGTCAAACACTCACACTCCTGTGGGTGGGACACGGTGACCTTACAGCTCTACTATCTCTGCCCTCCACAATCAGACGACCCAAACCTCAGCAGCACAGGACGTACAACTGCAATCACAGAATATGACAATAATATTCCACTAGACTATCTTCTATCTGCTACCAAAGTTACACCGCGAACCGCTTGTTTTGGAGACGTTGCATGACATCTCCACCGCGTTCGTTCATGTAATCTCTCTCATTCCACAAGGTCTTACTGTAGTTGTGTGTGTGAGGGTGTTGACTTAGGGTTATGGCGGTGATGGCGACGAATCCAAACCAACATCAGCTGGTTAGCCACAACATTTACACAACAATCTCCAGCCATTGAAATCAAGAAAGAGCCAAACAATTCCTCAAACACCTGCTAGGACACACATTTACCAAAGATCAAGTGACCCAGAGTTGCACTCTGCGTCATTATTTCAGGTTTTTGGACGTGTTTCTGCTGCTCTCATTCTGTGAAAACTTAATTGGATCAATTGCTGCTCTAATGGTGGCAGTCTAATGGACTGGGCCTGCTTAGTTGTGCCAATTCAATACAATAAATCAGGAGCTGCGTTTGCTGCTTTAGCAGTGGCATGCAGCCAGGTCCCACAGGCTCCTGATGAGGACAAAGACACCAGACATATAGATGGATATTAAGGCTGATGAGGCTTCAGCTACTGGTCATTAGCTTGTAAGCACTGACTCAGTGTTCATGAACTGTTCGCTGAATATCTGGAGGCAACAGCAGAAGCAACAGTTGGCTCTATAGCAAGCAGATTTCGTTTTCTTGTCAACTTGATGACGACAGCATTTCATTGCAGTTGCGTCAACCTCAAAGTATTAAAATACTTCACACATATTTACCATGAATAAATGAGGCATGAATTAAATTAAAGCTTCATAATAAATATCAACAATAAAAAGTAATAAGTAAGTAATATAATCACACAAATATAAGCAATATGAGCGATAAAATAGAACTAACGAGTGTGCAAACATCTGCAGTAGGGCTGGGCGATGTGGCCAAAATCTTCTATCCTGATATAGGTAATTTCATATCTTGATAACGATATTTACATTAATGTAAGACAAGCAATAGCAACAAATCTTTATATTTGAGTAGCTGGAACCATCAAATGTTGGCATCTTTACTTGAAAAATGACAAACAATAAAATTGATTATGAAAAAAGTTGCCAAAAACAAAGAAGTTCTGTTGCTTGTTCCACAGCTTATCTCTAACAATTTGGCTTCATACTTACAAGCAAACGACGACCTTCTTGTGGATTTTATTGCAGCTCTTTGTTTTATTTGATGGCTATAGTTGTGCTGCCAAACATTTACTGTCAAACCCCCACAGAGACAACAATACTACAGCGGGCATTTATAGCCACTTGAGGAAATGAGTGGGAGCATGGGAAGTTTATCACGGCGGGATTACGGCTACAGAAAAGCCCCGAGTAGATGACGTACACGGTATCAACAAGAGTAAATTACTGATGTGGGTGGGTGGTTTATCATATTGTGCCCTCGAGTCAGACTGTGTTTCAGACAAAGGCAACAATGTCCACATCATCACATCTAATCCACCAGCTTCTGTGGAGGGAATATTACAAAAACACTAGGGCTGTCAAAGTTAACGCGATAACACAAATTCATTTCAACGCCACTAATTTCTTTATCGCATTAACACAATTTTTTGGTTGTAGTGGGCTCAATTTTAAGGCTAGAGTGAAGATACTCGCATCATATGAAACTAGAAAACATAATGAATCCATTGGTACCAACATGTCATACTAGCTTGTTGCGAAGGAGACTAAATAACGCTCCAAACTTATGCAAAATTTTGACCTGACATGGCCATTTTCAAAAGGGGTCCCTTGACCTCTGACCTCAAGATATGTGAATGTAAATGGGTTCTATGGATACCCACGAGTCTCCCCTTTACAGACATGCCCACTTTATGATAATCACATGCAGTTTGGAGCAAGTCATAGTCAAGTCAGCACACTGACACACTGACAGCTGTTGTTGCCTGTTGGGCTGCAGTTTGCCATGTTATGATTTGAGCATATTTTCTATGCTTTCTGGACAATATTTGTCGTTGTGAATTGATTTCCAATAATAAATATATATTGATACATATGCATAAAACAGCGTATTTGCCCACTCCCCACTAAAACTGAGCCCGCTACAACCTCCGAAAGATCGATTGTCTTAATGCGTTAAAGAAATTAGTGGTGTTAAAACCACCTTGACAGCCCTATAAGACATATTTGACAAATCTCCCTTAAAGTACATTTTGAACAGATAAAAAATGTGCGATTAATCACGATTAACTATGAACAATCATGCAATTAATCTTGATTACATATTTTAATCGATGGACAGCCCTAAAAAAATGTATAACGTATGATTTAAGATACAGTTTGGAGATGACAAAAAGTGAACTGTGAACTTTGGTTTGTGGTTATAAACAATAGTACAAGAGTTTTTACAGAAGCAGCACAGCTTATCTGTAACTATTATGGCTTTATACACACAAGAAAGGGATTTTTATGTTTTATTTGACAGTTATATTGTGATGTCAAACATTTACAGTCTGAGACTTTGTCCTTATTCCCTTTAGACAATAACTCTGAGCCGTCATGTGACTGTCTCTCTGATCAAAAGCATCGTGTTGGATGTGTGGGCTAAAAGCTCACAACCACGCTGCCAATGTTGCTGCTCATTTGTGTGTAACCATGACAACGATGCACCGATACATCACAGGATGACAACTTCCTGTCTCTGGTTGGCATCATCTTCTTCTCATAAACCAATCACAGGACGGAGCAGGGCACGTCCAGTCCTGTCGAACATTTGCCAACCAGCCTGTTAAAAAAAATGGGGGCTGATGGGATGCCTACTTGTAAATTTTTGCACTTGGCAACAAAAGCACAACATTTAGCCAAGACTGACGCTCGATCGGCACTTTTAGTGACTCAGTGGAGCTTGTGATTTGTACACTAGATGAGTTTTTTTCTGCTCGTTTCATCCTGGGCTGCAGATTCCCGGCATGTCTGCCCCAAAGACAGAAGATGGAAATCAAATCCTCCTGAGCCAAACGTGGCCCAGATAACAAAACAATCTTGTGTTTACTTGCTTACCCTCCATTCTGCCGTCTGTGCTCGCACTGTTGAATTATACTCCCTTAAACACACAGAAAAAGATGTGTGTGCATGTTTGATTTGCAGAGGAAAAGAGGCGTCACAGAAACTACACTAAGGCCTGACTTTCAAGCTGAAAGCAAAGTCCACTGAGCTTGAACTCTGACAGATTATTTAATCCCTTTTATCCAGTTTTTTTTAATTTACAGACGACGTAATATCTACAGATTTACTACTCTGTATACACAAACATCAAATTAAAAAGGTCGGTCAAGGTCGTCTGCTGACATTCCAGCTTTGTGCTTCACAGAGATTCCCTGTGGACATGAGGACAAGAGCAGGGGGGCTGAAAGTCACTACGGATTAACGCTCGACAATGGAAATGTTCCTGCAGCTGGAAAAGTGTTGGCGTGGACGCAGCACGTCTCAGATTCATGACACACACTACTGCATTCCTCTGAGGTTAGATAACTCCACCTCCAGCCTGTCAGTTAGGCTGATGATGTCCAGCCACCTCCTGCTACAAGCCAGCGTGGAAACAGGAGCTAAACTGGTTACATCATGAAGTCCAGCTTCTGTCTCTTCATACTAGAGGTCACCCAATAGTGGATTTTTAAAGGCCGATATAATAACGATAGATTGGAGCATGAAAAAGCCGATAGCTGATTAATTGGCCGATATCTTCTTTACTTATGAATACCCCGTTTTTAATAAATACGTTATGGGTGTGTTTTTCCCCTGTGAGTAAGCCTGTATTACTCCGGTCAGGCTTGATACAAGCTTATAACACTAATAACGTTACCGCCAGCAAAATACCTCCGCTAATTAAATCCATGCTTTACTTTATAACCACGGTGGTTATGTCAAAGCATAATGCGCCTATTTGGAAATGACCTCCGCTAAGTGTATTTCACCGATGTTTCCTAACGCGAGTAACCCCAACCTGGGTGTGTTTCCCCCTGTGAGTAAGACTGTATTTCCCCGGTGTCAGACTTGATACTAACTTTTTGGAAACTATTTGGAAATTACCTCCACCAGTCGGTCTCGTCTCGGAATCAATCACATTTTTCCTCGACATTGTCTCGGACAAAGAGGACTCAGGATTTTATTTCAAGAGCGGTCAAGACCACAACAGTGGGGAAATCACTAAATTTACAGTGCGTTGTCAGATTTATTTGTTAACGTCATTACTGTGATAGGATATAAAACTTCCTGCTTCAAATGCAAACAATGACTTGATTAATTTAATTAGAATTTTTTGTTACTGTTAACGACTGTCACATTTTCCCAACCCCTTTCAAAAAAACTCCAAGAAAGCGAACGCGGAGGAGATGTCAGCCAAATCTTTAGTAATAAAATGTGGCTTCCTGAAAACACACAACAGTACTGAGACTCACACTGGTCTGGTCTTGGTCTCAACCCCTCAGGGTCCTGGTCTTGTCTCGGTCTTGGTCATGACTTGGTTTCGATTTAGGTGCTCTTGACTACAACACTGACCTCCGCTAAGAGTATTTCATCGATGTTTCTCCCTTCTTCTGTGTTTTTCTCGTGAACCATTTTTTCCGATCACAGGTAGCGGCAACTTGGGTGTGTGATGCAACTATGTCATGGCAGGTGTATTGCTAAGGACCCAAGGAAGTGCAGTGTCGAGTGTGAAGTTTTTTGTATGAGTGGCTCTCAAGAAAGCTGCAAGCAGCAAAACTACAGGTCAAGCATTCGGCCAGTTTTTTGAACGGGCACTGCACTAGTGTGTCTTATAATTCCCTAAACGTGTCCTCGTCAATCTTTCGCATAGCAAAGGACAAGCAGAATAAAGCTCAGACGATGTGTGTCACCATTAACCTTGTTGTGTTGTCACTGATGAATAAGATAGTATTCTTTCTACAGTCTGCTTTATGACTTGAAAGGAAAAAGTACTGGGCAGCAAGGACGTGCACTAAAAGCTTCAGGGACCAGCTTCTCAGGTTATGATGCCATCGTGACAAAGTACCGCGTCATGTCCAAAGTCACTCAGGGTCATTTCAAAAATAAAGTTTAGAGAGCTGCTGCACTCATGTTTCCTTTTCTTCTGACTGAGGGTTTTTCTGCAACTTTCCTGAAAGCCTCGCTCCCCAGGAGGTCTGCGCCGTTTGTTGGAGGCGGGTTGTTTTAAGCCGCAGCTCTGCAGTCCTTCTGCTGCCTCCAGCCTTTCCACCTAACACAACCCCTCTATTAGTGGGTCAGCTGAGTGCTGCTGGAGACACAGGCACAAATCGAGCGCTACAGCTGCACGGTGGCCAAGACCATTATAAACAGACAAAAGCTGACAGTGGCAGGAGGGAGGGGAGTGTGGGAAAAATAGAAAGAGCACAAATGCTGCAAAATGCAGCCAATAATTAAGGCAGCATTAGTCAAGTTGAATGCCAGAGCTGAGCAACACAAAAGGAAAGTCAGTGCCTTTCACAAAATAACAGTGCCAACATTGTAAAACAAAAAAACTAACTTGGAAAGCGGAGTTAAGTGTACTACCACTGCGGGCAGTCGTTCTTACATCCCAGTGCCAACATGGAGACCTCTGAAAAGACGAAGTCCAACTGGTAAACTCAAGCTAGGAGACAGGAGGGTCTAAGGGGCCAAACAAGACTCATCTTATCCAGTAGCCAAGAATGGAAACCACCACTAACAGTGGGTCTATAGACAGGAGGCGCAGTGTGAGCAGCTCCATTTGTATCCTCACAGGATGAGTTCAGGCACAGTATTGACATGTTATCAGGCCATTAAATAGGCATTATTGGTCGCACTATAGATGTGGGTCATTAGGAGCCTGCTACGTTGTAAAAGTGTAAAGCGAAACTTAAAAGCAACACGTTCTAATATGTTGAAAAACTGAATGAAACGTTACGTTTTGAACACAAACAAAAATGTTTCTTTAGGTTTAGGCAACAAAAACAGTCAAGTCAAGTCAAGTCAAGTCAAGTTAAGTCAAGTTAAGTCAAGTTAAGTCAAGTTAAGTCAAGTTAAGTCAAGTTAAGTCAAGTTAAGTCAAGTTAAGTCAAGTCAAGTCAAGTCAAGTTAAGTCAAGTTAAGTCAAGTCAAGTCAAGTCAAGTTAAGTCAAGTTAAGTCAAGTTAAGTCAAGTCAAGAATAACTATGTTCAAAAAGTGAAACTAAACGCTTGTGAAAACAAAGACACACAGGATGCGAACCCCATCCTCCTGGGTGAAAACCCTGTGTTTTGCATCCCATCCATTGCCCCCGAACTTCACCCCTTATGGAGTTTCATGTGTCTATAGTACAGCACCTGACTCCAGCTTCTGCTGGTTGTGTCTAGAAGGGAACCTGCAAATTGCAAAATCTGATCCGAGATCTGCAAAAAATCTTGCGAGACTCGCTGCCCGAAGACCTATCCTAACCTTAACTATTCCAGGTCAATGCCTAACCGTAACAGTCTTGCAAGAGTTTCCCCAGTGTCCTGGTTTCCTTCTAGCCACTACTGCTTCTGCTCCTGTCAGAATTACTACGGTCGCTAGAGGTCGCTGTCATGTTCATTTATACCTTCTTTCTGTGATCGACCATGTGAATATATGATAAAACATACTAGTGGGTGTAGTAGGCCCCTGTTGACCCACATCTATGATGCTTATAGCGACTGATAACGCCTATTTAATAACCGGACAACAGTCTAATCAGCCGTTATTGAGCTGTAGGTCACCCCTGTATTGGCATGATGATCATCTACAGCTCCTTCCGTTTCAGGAAGGAGATAAGAGAGGAAATGAGCAAGTCTGGGGATCGGGTAACAACCTGATCATGACATTAGATTAGTAAAAATATATTAGATTCTGGAGAAACAAAGAGCTGATTGACTTCATTATAACTAGCTCTCGAGAAAGTGATAAAACTTGTCAAACTGATGGTTCGCCTGTTACTGTTGCTGCTACACCTGATAAGATTTCTGCTTTTTTTATCACTCCATGATCAATATAAACATCTTTCCCAGCATGCTCCAGCTCGACTCCCCCGCTCCAGTATACGAGGTTGTGACATTGGCCCTTTACACAAACCCACGTAATTGCACAGCACTTTTAAGGGCTCTTATCCCAGATTGCATTACTGCACAAAAACCAGCAGGTCTTCTCTTCCACTTCATTTTTCTCCAAGGCAGCGAAAGGCTAATCTAATTAGAATTAATTATATTAGCGGTGGGCTTCAAGGATTTAAGCAGTGTCTCTTTAATTTAATCTTTTTTTTTTTTTAAAGAGTCAGTTTCAAATCTACACGTGAAGGTTGTTGCTCACTATCAGATATCTGACCACAGGAGATTAAGTGCGTGTGTGAGAGCTTATGTTTCAGTGTGTTTGCAGTGCATTGTCTCCATTATGTCTGATGGCAGGAGGGATTCTGTAATTACACCAGCGGTCCGTGAGTGACAGAGCCTCTCGGCGCTGTGGTCGTGTCAGTTTACGCCTGGCTCATACCCAGGATGCCAGTCGTAGTCCCGAGTGATGTGGCCGGGGCCAAGAGGTCATGAACCGGCACTGTGGTCATCATGGTATGAATCCCACGCAACACTTTCTTTTATTTTTTTATTCAGACAGAAGTGTAAACAGAAACATGAGGGCTAGACCCCAGTCTTTCTACAGATGGAGGGTGTAAATCTTCTTTTCCATGGAGCGTAGATAGCCTAGTGTCAAAATATTCACCAGATAGACATTACTTTTACACAAACCACACACATCAATACTGAAGCCCAATATCCTTAATATCAACCCAAAAAGCCTGAATATGTACACAATAGCACGATATGTTGGCATGGTCCACACTCCCTCAAGCAAGAGCACTGGGTCCCAGTTAATTTGGATTTCTGCTTCGAGGTTATACAGTAAATAACCGAAACAAACCATGCACCTCTATCGAGTAACAAAACCACACTGTCTCCACTTATTGATGGAAAATGGGGATAAAGAAGCAGCCTATAATTGTCTCTTTGTACCTAAAAAAATACAATGGGATTCAGAGCCTTGGGAACCAACTGTCCTGCCATCTCTTCAAAAAAATACATACACACATGCTGGAAAGCAGTCTAGTATTCAGCATTAAAAAACAGCAACAGCCTCCCGTTCACTTCCATTCTATCCGAGCGAAGGGGAAAAAAACATTCGCTTCCAGTGGCGAAGCAAATTTGCATCTTCGAATTTGCATGGAGTTCAACTCTGGTGAACTGTCAGGCGAATATTGCCTCGGCAGGGGATGGCAACTCGCCTCCATTCGCTCATGTGTGACCGTGCCTTTAAAAAAAACAAGCAAATCTCTGTATTATAAACACTCTGCAGCATGAGTGTGAGATGCATGTAAAATTAATCTATTCTGATATAAAGCAGTAAATTGGGCCTTAAATGTACTTTAATCAGTTTAAAAACACAAAAAGTGCATTTATTTATAATTTACTCTGAATGAATAACAACAACTAGAGCTCAAACAATTAGTTGATCGACAGAATGAATTATTTTGATTAATCCTTTAATTGTTTGTGCCAAAAATTCACTGGTTCCGAGTACTCAAATGTGAATATTTACTGGTTTTCTTAGCCATCTTTGATAGTAAATTGAATATATCTTCTTGGATTTTGGGAAAGTTTGATTGAGATTTTTCCCTGATTTTCTGATATTTTAGAGACCATAAAGATTAACTGAAAATCAACAATGAAAAGTTGTTGCAGCAGTCAACATGATCTTCATCAGCTTACTGTTTTCTTAATTGCCTTTTCAAACCCTTAAATGCACAGCTAATTTACATTATATCACCCAATATGAAAGTCTACACCTTTCTTAATGTCTTCCCTGAAGGCTGTGAGTAATGTATTTGTGGTTGCTGTGTGTAGTCTAAATTAACAGATGCAAATCCTTTTAATATGGCTTTCCAGGAAAAACTGTTACAATAAAAAAAAGGAGGTATCACTACTACTAAATATTCCTGTGAGCTCTAAAGATTTGTGTCAGCCACAATTACTGTATGATTCCTCGAAGCTAAACCAGAAGAGCATGAAGACTATTCTCATCAGAAGGAGATTGCTTTGGACACAGAAACTGGAAACCGCGGCGGCATCACCAGGCCACAAGAACAACAGGACTCTTTCTTTCAAGTGTCAAGACAACTGGCATCACCAGGAACAGTGAATGAGGGAGTGTTTAAGGACACAAAGCCTTGAATTCGTTTCATTTTCTTCCAGAATGCATTTAGAGGAGGTGTGGTTTTGAAATTCTTACACATGACAAAAAATATCTTCTCAGACCCCGGCTGAGCCCAGTGATAGTCTTTATGATCCATGTGAAGCAGCCGTTACCACAGCGGCTGACAAGAGGCCCTCACTTTCAACAGCCTGACACATGTAGACATGCAGTGACGATGGGAACGGACCTTAATTGGTGGTGAGGCAGTTTCAACCCCTTATCACAGAAACCGAAGCGGACCGGGCCGGTCAAAGGTCACAGCTGCCCCGTCACTTATCCTGCAGCCTCATGTTCTTTCAGAGATCACTGAAGCTCAGCGGGCGATTCCTCGAAGCCGCTTTCACTGCTACATATAACATGTTTGCTGTTCACTCTAGGGGGGTGATCATTCAATATCACTGTTTATGAACCTTCAGTGGCATCATCCAAATTAATGACTCCAAGCAAACTGTAGATAATAAAATTACCGTCGGTAATTTCCTAATAATGTTCCTGGAAAGAGCTGTGTAATCTGGTGCTGCTTCTAGAGAAAATAGGACATTTCCTTGAAAGAAAAGCTCAGTTTAAACCCAATTAAATATTCATTCAGTATTTATTTATTATCGGAAGCTTTATGTTTCATATTTGTTGAACTATATGCTGGTTTGTAGACAAATTATACAGTTTTGCATGTTCAGCTGACTTGCTGTGCTCTGATGGAAGACCCTAGTTTGCACCGACAATTAGTTGGAATTAATTAATTAGAGGCCAATTGAACACTGTTTCCACTTCCCTTTAATTAGCATTTCTAGGAAACTTCCTGGGAAATTATTCAGGAACGACAAAACCCCTAAAATAAAGGGTCACATTTTTAGTACATCTCCTGCACTTTTAGTTTATAGATGTATAACATCTCCCAACAGCCTGCAACCACATTAAAAAAGTTATAGTAACGTTACTCTCTTTGGCAGGTACTAAAATATTCAAGACCTTTCTAAATGAAATTTAAGACTCCTTAATAATCTTAAGGACTTTTTTTGAGGGAGCTGAACTCAGTGCTTTGTAAAACTTTAAGACCTGCAGATACTCATGAGTCTGTTTTGGATCAGGTCGAAAGTTTAGACCTATAAAGACCTCTTACTTTACATGCATTTTATCTAGATTTGCCATGTCATGATATGTACACGATATCGGAGAAATTAGGCATTCAGAAGTTCAGTTCTCTTTACACTTTCATTCATTCACAATCTCTGTCTCTCTCTCTCTCTCTCTATCAGCTGACTACGGGCATTCACTCTCAAACAACCAGATTTTGCCACGATCTCTCTTAGCCAATCATATCATTGCTATCAAATTTTAAAACTGTTCTCTGCTGCTGTCAGTTGTCATTGCAGTACGATCTGATGAGACGCTCCTCCACCCCATCAACTCCAGTATTCATCATATTCAGTGCCCAGCCCTGCTCAACATCTCATCATCGGATCTACAGCAACTCCCTTCACCACCACCACCAGTGTGTGGAGTGTCTAGACTCCACGGGGGAATATTTTTAACCAAACACGGCCTCACTACCCCCTTTAATATGCTTCGTCACGATGGGGCCTAAATCGCCAAAGACTCTTCCCTATTCATATTAGTTTGCACTATAAAGAAAGTCTCTCCTGATTGAAATATTGTTAATAATATTGTGACACTAACAGCCATATGATAATCACACTTAATCCAAGAGTTGCACCTGTTATAGTCACATTTATAGTGTGAAACTGAAGCCCCGGTGGTTTGACACATCATCTTGTAATTCATGACTTGTCCGTGCTTTTGAGCAACAACCAGCTCGCTTGCATGGAAACCAATATCTGTGACCAAGTCATTTAATCAGGTATCCGGAGCAAAGATGGATTACAGCGAACAAGCAACACGTAAGAGTAATGCACTAAACACACACTCGATAGCTTCACCTTGTGCTGCTGCCAGCCAAGTTTATAATTAATGACACGGGAGCTCCGGCGTCAACTGGTGAGCTGTAGAGTATCTCATCCATCCATCCATCCATCCATCCATCCATCCATCCATCCATCCATCCAGTATGTAGATTAGAGCCAATGTGGAAAACACACTGATGGTTTTGGATACAAGAGGCACGAACATCCACCGATTTCATGGTGCTACTGGACAGATTAGGATACACTAATCATGCAACATGATAACGTTATACCATCGTAATCTTTTTAACGTTGGCGAAAGTGACACAAGGAAACACCGTGATATTATCTGAAGCAAACAAACTTCTCGCTAGATGAGATGATCAACTTTTAAAACATGCAGAGTGGTTGTGCTGATGCCAGTTTCTGTAAATGGACAAATATATCTGTGCCAGAAAGACGAAGTTGTTGTTGTTGATGCGGGAGTGTGTGTTTGTGTGTATTTCAGGGAAAAGAGGATGCAATCAGGCTGCTCTCTTCCTGGGATTGGAGTGAGGATGTGGTCGACCAGGGGCCACTTTAGAGCCGTATCAATGTGGCCCTTCAAGTGGCAAGATGCTTTTAGAACAGATGGTAAACATGATTACTCTGGAAGAGCCTCATCATTGCACAAACAAGTCATTAATAATGCTGCAACTAATGATTACTTTCAACGTCAATTTATTCTTTCTATCATTGTTTAGTCTATAAAATATCACAAAATAGTGTTCCCAAAGTCTTTTAGTAGCTGATTTTGTTCGAGTAACAATCTAAAACCCAAACATATTCAATTTACAATAACATAAAACAGAGAAAAGCAGAATATGCTCAAATTTGAAAAGCTGAAATTTGAGATTGTTTGATAAATTAATTAACAATTACGATTAATAGTTTATTAAAACAGTTAGCAAATGATCACTTAAATCGGCTAATTGAAGGATTTCACTGGTAAATACTCAGTGAAATTGCCTTCTCTGTGGACTGTCGTTTTGAAGCCTCAAGTTCGGCATTTCGGGGTTTAAACAATCCAGTTATCATATATCATATTTTAGCACCCCACCAAACTAAAAGCTAAATGCATTGGCTTTGACCTGTACAGTAAATACATGAGTAGAATAAAAGGCCGTACAGTCAATAACAACTTGCTAAAGGGTTTTGTTACATACCAGATAAAACGGGGCTATTTACTGTCTTTGATCCGCCTTTAACAAAATGCCTCATGGTTCAGCTCCAAGCAGCCTTTATCTCCTTTGTGCCCGGCCAACGCTGTGATGCATTGTGTTGCCTCCGTGGAGAATGCAATCACAATAAGCTCCTGCTCTCTTGTTTCTGTTCGACTAATCAGCGGGCAAGTGGGACGAAATACCTGCTAGATATTTATGCTCAGGGAAAGAAAAGAGAAAAGAGAGTATAAAGAGAAAGCTATGCATAGTCTTGGCTGCCGGCCCTACGGACCATGCATAGGAGGGCTGGGCGTTCATCCAAAAAGCCCCAGACGGAGACAGCCAGGTTGGGCCAGCCTGACATCACTAATGGGGTCCAAGACAAACATCACTCCAAATTAGCCTCAGAGGCTTACTCCTTTAAAAAGACAAAACCTTGAGCTGTGACTTAAAGGACACACAGAATTGAAAACTTCCCCCTCTTGTAGCAACTAAAGATGAACGCCTCGAACATGAGCGGGCTGCAGCCCAGTCAATTAGCCAGCCGTAGCCTCATGCGATGGATGATTTTGTAGGTTTTGGGGAGGTGAAAGAGGACGCACTTGTTTGACAGGCTGCTAAAACAAACAGTCGGAGTAATTCCAACTTTCAAACAGTAAAAATTAGGAACTTGGTGTTAATTCTTGGCTTTGTATTTACCAAGCGTCTGGAACAGATTCTGTAACAGCAAGAGCAACTTTAACTGCCACAAAGTCCAGACACAAGGTCAATAATGACGAGAATAAATTATAAGAAAATGTCATGGCATGACCTCTAAGGAATCATGTAGTGAATTAAATCAGCAGAAAATCTCTTTTTACACATCGAAAACCAGATAAAATGAAGATTTTAGCTTACTGGGAAACTATCACATCTAGGAAAAAGTTAAACTTTTAACTAGAGCTGAGACGGTTGGGCAATTAATTGATCTACAGCAAAATTATTAGCAAACATTTTGATAATTTAATAAACTTTTAAGTCAACTTCTAAGCAAAAAATACCAAACTCTCTGGCTCCAGTCTCTCAAATGTGGGAAATTGCTGCTTTGCTTTGTCAAAACAAACTCAATATCTTTGGGGTTTTTTTGACTGTTGTTCAGACAAAACAAACTATCTGATGATCTCATTCATTTCTCGATTTTGTGCCTCCCTCCTCGTCTCCTCTATCTCAGCGCTCAATCTTGAAGGATGTCCCAATTCCTAAAATGCATCTCGAGGAGCGAGGAGCCTTTGCCAGAGGAGGTATAAGTGAGGAAATACCGGTGTTTCCTTTGCTGAAGTCTTTTTGGCACCTGTGATGTATAAAGAGGCGTGACAATGGACAGCTGATGTAGCAGTGCTCCACGTCATATTTAATTGATGATGTTTTGAAATGACGGCTCCAAGGCATGGATATCTTGTTTTGTTAAATGTCTGTTGCTTCAACTCTCTTCCTCGCCTCCTCCGCTCGCATCTCCTTGGGCGGGACTAAGTCACGAGGAAAGGAATGAAGGATGTACAAACCGGGAAATGGGAAACTTATCTATGTCATGAAATTTATATTTTAAAAAGGATGTTAACTGCCTCACACATGGTGAATCACTTCTCTATACAGTAAACCCTCATCATGTACTTAAGTTTGTTTAGACGTGTGTGAACACAGATTACAGCCCCAAGGCCACGGTGTGGATTTACCTGCCCGCTGAGTCGCATTAATTCTTTGACTAAAATGTGTAATTACGGAAGGAAGCCCGGCACCACCATGTTTCTGGAGACACCTTCAACAGCAGATTACTGTAACCGAGAAAGTGATGACGCAACATTCACTCCCTTTACCGCAGCTATAGAGAAGTATATCCCAGTGTAGCTTCAGAGTAGGTGAACCAATATTGACTGTTCTGGTCTAACAATTAGTGTCAATAGGAAGTGTTGAAGTTTGTAAAAGCGTAATTTACTGTAGCTCAATCTTCATTTAAAAACTCTAATCTGTGCATTTCTTCCCCCACTCTTTATTAAAGCACTTTGTAATAAGTTATTATAAATTCAATTAGATTATGCACACTTTATAAGCTATCTTAGAAAGATCTTGTGCTGTCTGTGTGGTGGTCATTGGCTCCATTAATCAACATTGGGTGACTCACTGGCAGAAAGTGCCTCTAAATCCTCTCCATTACCCTCCAGTGACACGCTGTTAGAGGAGCACCCGTGTTCATGTGGGGTTCAAGGTCGTTCCACCCATCAGTATACCCCTCTCTGGTTATTAACAGCCAGGAGGCCCACAGGAACCACAGCTGGAGGGGGGGTTGCAAGGTGACCGATGCTAATTTACAACATCTGCTTGAGCCTTCAACTCAACCAACCAGTGGTTTTGAACTAGAGGTAGAACAAGTAATCGGTTTGGCCGATTAATCGGTGGCGCCGCAAATATGATGTTTTGCAAACCATCGTTATTGGTGGAACTGGGCTCTGAAAGTGGCTGACACACAGAACACATGGAGTAGGACTACTGATTGGTCTTATAATATTTTAAAGTTACATGTTTTCTAAACACGAGCAGCTAGAACAAGAACTTTTGGTATATCTCAAGAAATATCTGGCAGCACCTTACAGTTATTTTAATTACTGATTATTCTACAGATTGTTTTCTCAATTACTTTGATAGTTTTGTCTATAAAATGTGAAGACAATAGTGAAGTACTACCATTATCTCCCAAAGCCCAAGGTGCCGTGTTCAAAGATAAAGTTGTCTCAGTTGTTTGTTGATTAAACAATCAGCATCAGTTTTAAATAAAGAACTTTTGGCTGAATAAAACATGGTTTGCAGTTGGAAAATGTCTTGATTTTGAGTAGAAAATATCGACAAAAGAATAAATAAATAAGCTTAAAAATCCAACCAAGAGTCAATAAGCATAAAGGCTTGATACTCTACCGTAACAGAAAGACAATTGCTGCCAAAGCATGAGTTGGAAAATAGGGAAGCAAAAGTGTTACGTATACAAGATAATCTGTAGATAAGATAAAACATGCAAAGACACTTGTTTGGTCTGGTAAAATCAAACAGGATGCCCTCTTTAAGGGACTATCCTCAAGGTGATCTACACTCCCTCCCTCTCATGGCCCCGTTCTGCTGCTCATTTATCCTCTACATCCGCAGCCTTTGCACCAAATGCTGATTCAAACCAACCTAGATCCCATGAGAAACAACCACAGGTGCCGTCATTACCGCCTGGCCTGAGAAACAGCACAGCCCACAGCTAAACTGTGTGCTACTTTTAGCTGATTTTACACCTTTTAGCATTTTATTCACCACCTGCGTTTTCTATTTACTGTTCATTTTACAAGTGTTTTTCTCTTAAATTGCAACGTTTATCATTTATGTAGGCTACAAGAGCCATTTAGCTCGGGTTTGACTAGCAAACACAGACAGTACGAGCAATCTAACTTTCCACACTTACAAATTACAGAAAATTACAGCGTGAAGTTGTTTCACTATGTGGTTGTTGGCATGAAGTGGAAATGTCAGACGATATTATGAAGTTAAACAGCTTGGGTAAACGTCAAACAAACATGCCATATGCCAGAGACAGCTGCATTAAACAGGTTTACACTTGAATTGTAATTGCTGTTCATTTTTAAGATTTTTTTTACCAAGTTGCTGGTGCATGATTTATTATTTTCATAATAAATAACAATTCAGTAAATATATATGCATTTACTTGTTACATTTTGTTGTACAAAGTTTAAGAAAGCAATGTTTAAGTCAAGCCTGATGTTTCCTTACACATAAAAGAATGATCCCAGTCACTTCCACACAGTGAGGCATACAGCTTATTAATTAAAGCACTCGGATCGGTACTCGGTATTGGCCAGGTATCCGTATCGGGACTGAAAAAGTCTGATCGGTGCATCCCTAAAACTAATGACACTCCCAACAGCCTCAACTGCACTTTGTGTTTAGTGCTAATTAGCTAATGATAGCATGCTTTAAATGTCACGGAGACTTTTAAGCTGATGACATTTCACCTTAGTTGATCTTTGAGGACACGGTCTTATGAATACGTGTCAACTGGGAGCGTCCTTCCTTTCCTTTTATGCAGACAGTAAACAGTGATTTATGGTCCACGTGCATCTAAAATCCCCCTGAGGGGGCAAAACAATCCGAGTCACTGCAGCACTTCTTTAGAAATATGACTAAACTGAGAAGTATGCATGATCTATTACATGTTACATCATGTTGAGGCTATATGGGTTTCTCTCCTCCTCCTCCACCTCTAGACACACTTACACTGACTGACAACACCGACAATATAAAAAGAGATTTACATTGTTGCAGTGGTTGTTTATCTGCAATCCCCTCACCCCAGACCACATCTCAACATCACACAGCATCTCTCAAACTGCCTGAAACTGCAGTTGACACAGAGATGCAAGGAAGAAAACAGCTCCCACGCTCCCATCATGCCTCTTCACTCACTCACTGTACCATACTACTACTCTCAGAGGTGTGGAGATGCACGGAGGAGGAGGAGGAGGAGGAGGAGGAGGAGGAGGAGAAACTAACTAAAGATGTATAAAGAACAGGAGACAGGAGACACATGTAAACAAGGCAGGTGATGAACCAGGAAGACAAAAGAGGGACTTTCTAAAAACCACCCTCTTTGTTTTACGAAATCCAACAGTGTCACTTTAACTTCTCAGAAGACACCTCAGAGGCAGCAAGTCAGAATGATTTCTGGCAGCATGTGATCATCCTCAGTGCAGCTATAAATACATAAATGAGCACACATTCAGGAACATGCATGGCGTGCACACACACACACTTACCTAACTCTTATCTGAGAGCAAAATATAGGTCATCATCTCATGATGATAATTAGAGCTCTATTTGTGATCCTGATTTAGAAATCAGCTTCTCTATTTGCCTCTGACAGTATAGCGGAGCTGGTGACAGGTTTATGATCACACATCAAAATACTCTATGATGGACTGATATTTCCTGTTAGGCTTATTCCAAATAAAAGGAAAATTGGTACTAGTTTTATAACTTCATATGCGCAGGTTTACCTCATTATGACGACATCTCAAGTTAAGACATCTAATACTGATCTGAGTACAGACTATATTGGTTTATTGTGTGTGCATTACACCAGAGGTGTCGCTGTTCACAAGCATTTCTGATTCTTGCAAACAGTCCCTTTAAGTCCCGAAAAAAAACAATTAATGCAACTTTTACTGTCTCTGTCTAGCAGTTAGTTTGCAGTGATTCCTGGAGCTAATAAAATGCCACTTGACTCCGAACAAAAATAAATATTGACCTTACACCGCTGGCTATTAGCCAATGTACGCTCTGACCTGAGGGTCTGTCTGTCTCTCTAATTTAATTTCAATTTGAATGGATGACACCCTTGTGCATGTAAAGTATGATATTTGGCAACAGCAATGCAGCAATTATCATGATAATGCACACAATATGAGTGGCATATAATAGATTTTAGAGCAGTCTACAGTAGAGTTTATTTTCTCGAATCAAAAGTGTAAAAATAGAACTGAGATAAATAGGTAGACAGGACTGACTGCTCTGATGTGAGGTCTGTTTCAAGATCTTTGTACAGTTTATTTTTTTTATTTGTATTTAACCTTTATTTAACCAGGTTAGTCCCATTGAGATTAAGAACCTCTTTTCCAAGGGAGACCTGGCCAAGACGGTCAGCAGCAAGAACACAAAGTTGCAGACACAAATAGAGATAAAATACAATTCACAAACACTAAAAGCACTCAAATTTGCATTAAAAGAGAACTATCAAAAGACAAATGGGGGGGACAAAAAGGAACTTTTCTGGGAGTCAGCTGTACAACAAGGGGGCTAAAATCATTGGCATAACAGAGTCTGCTTCTAATGCCTTCATTTTAGATTTAAAGATATTTAATGATACCAGCTCCTTGATTTTTAGGTCATTTTGGAGCAAATTCCAGGCTGAGGGTGCAGAATATGCCCTTTCCCCAATTTTTGTCCGAGCTTTTGGGACAGAGAGCACAAAGAGGTCCTGTGAATGCAGTGAATACTGTATTGTGGGAGCAGACCCAGAATCACATTATATATAAGGATGTACCAATGGGAGAGCCTACGGGTTGCCAGTGCAGAAAACAGTAAAATGTGTGTCCAAGTCTAAAGTAAAAAAAATCAGATCTGGGTTCTGTGAGGGAATTTCCATTAAAACTGGGATCTGTGGTCTCATGTGGTCTCAGAACAGAACCAGTCTGATCTGAACTCAAGCTGCTGCCCAGTTGCACATCCATGATGAGGAGAGACAGCTGCTAGGCTGACTGTCATCCCACTCACACCACTGAGCAAGACCACATCAGCCTGCAGGAGGTGATTCAAACCTCCACATGGCAAACCACACCAACACCAAAACACACACAGGAGAACCCACAGGGTGGTCACTTCCGGTTCTCCTGCTGATCTTTTTACTACACAGACTCATGTTATTCATCACTGCGACAGTTAAGAAACAAGCAAAATGAACATTTTCTCAAATCCATGCCATCACTCTCCATTAGATACAGTCAATGCAGAAATAGTGTTAAAACACAACTTCCGGTGCAACTTTTCAAAATAAAACAAGAAAGTGAAGGAAGGTAAAGGTACCAATCTGCAAATATTTTAGATTATTTTTGTGTATTGATTAAAGCTGTCAATTGGTTGTTTGGGCTACAAAACGTCAGAAAATATTTTTAAAAATATTTTAAAGTAACCATCCCAAAGATATTCAGTTAACAATTATGAAAAACAGAGGAAAACGTAAATCCCAATATGTGAGAAGCAACATGTGCTTGATACCAATAGTTTATTTTCTGTCCATTTGCTAATCGATTAATCAATTACTCATATCAATTCAAACTACAATTGTAAAACTACAAGAATTTTAGTTATGTTGCACGCTTGCCTTGCGTTATTTGAGCACCAGCAAGTGTCTTCAGACTGATCGATGGGATTTTAGGGTGGTTATTGTATTACCTTTTAATATTTCTTTATTCTTACTAATGGGTTTATTGTGTATATTATTGTGTCAATAAAAGAACTATAGAATATGAAATAGACAGAAAACTGATTGATATATTGGTATTTTGGTAGATGCTTTTGAAAGAAACTGGTACTTTAGGTTGAAATTCATATTATATGGTAAGTGAGTGTTGAAAGCTCCTTATGTCTATGATGTGAAACCACTTAGGCGCAAAGTTTGGCAAAAACTGCCAAAGTCATGAATCCATCATTAACTTTCAAGGCATTTTACAATTACTTTAATTGGCTGGGCTGGAGGTGGTGACAATAACAGGTCAAATTTAAAAGGGTCTACTTGTAAGATAGCTCATTTTTAATTGCATTGTGTGCAGAAATCCTGAAAAAAATGTACACCTAGTGGGTTTTACAATAGTTTCATTAATTTATTAACAATATGTGGCTTCCAAATTGCTCTACTGTTACACAAACTGTCAAACTATTTAGCTCAAGGCATCAGATATGTGGTTTAATTGTAAATCTCGCATTTTATCCATCTAGTATTTATTTCTTTGCAATATTTTTATTGTTTACATCTCCCAAACACTTGACTTGTATGAACACTTGACTTATATATAGACATTTTTATTTTTGTTATTGTATTCTTTATCCTGTTAGATAGATAGATAGATAGATAGTAACTTTATTGATCCCGAGGGAAATTCAAGTTTCCAGCATCACAGTTCCATAGTGCAAAACACGTTAGTAAAAAGGCAGTACAAAATTTAGTAGTGCAAAGTACAAAAAATATATACCAGATATAAAAAATACAAGAAGATGAAGAAAACTGTTAAAACTGACTATAGTGCAGGGTAACAGCTGTGATACACGACTATTAAAAAGGTGAATATGGTGCAGAAGAGACTGTTAAAAATGAATATAGTGCAGGGTGACAAAGGATTTCCTGAGTCTGTCTGTGAAGTATTTCTATTTTGTATAAGTACATTGAGAGAGCTGCATAAAAAAATACAAATCAAAAATAAGATTTTTATGTAATATTTCTGATGCTTTTCTTTTGAAGGGCCACAGTCCGTACTTCCTGTCTCGTTAGCACTAACGGCTGCTAGCTTCACGCAGCTGCCGTTAGTTAGTCCTCCACGCTGATAACAGCTCGATCTGCTCCAGTTACCCGCCGCCCTGCTGTCTGAGGACGGCTACAGCTCCGTGTAACTCAACCCCCCCGCGTTTACACTGAAACAAACGAATTATAAGCCCAAAACACTATGAATTATACCAAACTGAGTGTCCTCAGAGACGTTGACGCTCACTCCCGCTTCTCCTACAAAAAAAAAACAATGAAAGATGCTCCAGTTTGAATTAAACCGTTAAAACATCTTCCTACCGTAGACATGAGTCCGGTGCGGGCGGCTCCTTCTCTCCTCCTCTCGCGGCTGTCAAAGAGGCTGTGCGGTGACTCTCTCTCTGCCTCCTCCCACCGGCCGCCCCTGGGCTCTGGCTGCTGGGATGTATACTTCCACACGGCTCCGCAGACCGCCTGCCTGCCTGTGTGTGTCTGACAGACTAACAGCAGCTCCACTGAACAGCCTCACTAATGTGGAGGAGAGAGAGAGAGTGGGCTGAGCGCGTCAACCCCCGCCCCCCTCGCGCCGACGGGACACGCCGTTCTGACCGAGTCACGCCAAACTTCATTCAAAAAACTGGGAAGTTAACGTGGCATGCGGGATATGCGTGAAGACGCTGTGCGTTGGGAAGCGAATAGCAGGACTTTCTCTTTGAATTATCAATATGTTCAATTCGGCAACATGATAGTGACATATACTCTTGTCTATATATCTCTAGATAGGCTATACTGGGATCCAAGAAAACCACACTCAAAATATATTGTGACCTGACATACTCCCAATTTGAAGAGCATAAATCAGGACATAAACAATCAATACAATAAGATAAAACCAAATGAGTAAATGATAAACTTACCTCCCAACATGAAATGGTAAGTTTTATTTTATGCAGCTCTCTCAATGTACTTACACAAAATAGAAATAACAGAATAAAGAATACAATAATAAAAAATAAAAATCAAATGTCTATATATTAGTCAAGTGTTCATACAACTCAAGTGTTTGGGAGTTGTAAACAATACAAATATTGCAAATACTAGATGGATAAAATGCGAGATTTACAATTAAACCACACATCAGATGCTTTGAGCTAAATAGTTTTGACAGTTTGTGTAACATTAGAGCAATTTTGAAGCCACATATTGTTAATACATGAATGAAACTAATGTAAAACCCACTAGGTGTAAATTTTTTTCAGGATTTCTGCACACAATGCAATTAAAAATGATAAATGTTAAATTCAGCAACATGATAGTGACATATACTCTTGTCTATATATCTCTATCCACTCCAGATGGGGTTTCACACTGTAGGCTATACTGGGATCCAAGAAAACCACACTCAAAATAAACTGGGGAAAAGAAACCCTTCAGCTAAGTGCAGTGAAACTATGTCTATGAGTCATCGTTTCACTGCAAAGCTGTAAGACGTGGAATAAATGGCTCCAACTGGAGTGTCCTCCAGGCAGCTTAAGGATGCACAGTAATAATCAATATGGTGGTGTCTGATGCCTGGTGCTTAATATCTTTAATTATACATCAACCAGAGAAGCAAATGATCTGTGCATTTTTTTAATGTGAGTATGTCAGGTCACAATATAAATTATATTGTGACCTGACATACTCCCAATTTGAAGAGCATAAATAAGGACATAAACAATCAATACAATAAGATAAAACCAAATAAGTGTCCCACAATTATTTGAAACTTACCTCCCAACATAAAATCTAGTCTATTGATCGTTCCTAAACTGAAAGACCCATTGTTCATTCTGCAGCTAAATCATTATGTCAGGACAGGCCTTTTCCATTGACACCCACATAAAAAAATGCACAGATCATTTGCTTCTCTGGTTGATGTATAATTAAAGTTATTAAGCACCAGGCATCAAACACCACCATATTGGTTATTACTGTGCATCCAGCCAGCTGCCTGGAGGACACTTAAAACTCCAGTTGGAGCCATTATTCCACGTCTTACAGCTTTGCAGTGAAACGATGACTCACAGACATAGTTCACTGCACTTAGCTGAAGGGTTTGTTTTTTCGCTAGCGCAGATTATAATCGACAAAATGAATCTCTATTCAGCCTTGAAAGAAAGGCAGAATGACACACCCCTGCAGATGGAAGAACAGGTTGCATGAACGCATGTGACAACAGTTTAAAGGCAGTTCAACTCATAAACAGTTTCATAATGCAAACTGACCCACAAACCTCAAAGTGGCCCTCACATGCTGACAGGATCTGCTTTAACAGGACAATCTATCTCTTTATGTCTTTAAATTAAAGGCACACAGGAACATGACGACCCCTGACCTCTTCTGCAGGTAATCCTTGCTGTGCAACGTATTTGTTGTTTAAATATTTGTTTATCTCTTAATTTTTGCTGATTTCAGGAATATTTAACACAGAAAATCATAGCTGAAACACTGTATGCATTATATAATTTAAAGATCTTATTGCTAACATTTTTATGTAAATTAATATTTAATTTTTTTTTTAGAAAGGTGCAGAATAAGTTCTTTTCCTAAAAAAAAAATATTATGATTCTGAATTAATCATTTTAAAAATTTTGGCGGGTCCGAAATTAATGTTTTGTTTATCTCTGTGGAAGATATCTGACACTCGGTTCACACTTCTATCAGGGCTTGTGAGCCAATAGTAAAACAACGTTGGTAAAGAGTATAAAAGCAAATTGGCGAAACTCCAGTGTTTATTCGACAACAGTCGCTGCCGCCATTTTGGGCTGAAAACGCTTATTATATTTATAATATTTTATCGTCCAACACAGGGCATTTTGGTAGAATATGACAATAGAATAAAAAAAAAACTTGTTTTACTTTTATACGGCACTTTCTAGGCAGACGTTTTACTGTCGCCAGTAGTTGCGTTCAGTCCAAAATGGTGGAGGTGTAGCTCTGCTGCTGGGCGCTGACGTCGCAATGGAACGTACGATTGACTTTCACTTCTTAGCAATATAAATGACGTTGGTTTCATGTGGTGTCTCTGTGTCATCAGCGATCAAGTCGCCAGTTAGTGTGGGAAAAAAACTGTCCGAGTTTGACGGTAAGTGCCCGGCAACCACTTGTTGTGAAGTGAGTGTTATCAATGTTATCAATAGCATCTTTAACACAGAGTGTGCTGTGATACATTTAAACTGTGTTTCAAGATGACTGAGCATGAAATAGACTTTCTGGAGCCGGTGCTGCTCCCACATGAGTTGATTATTTTTTCCTGCAACTCTCAGAGAAAGTCTAGCTAACTAAAGACGAGGGAATAGGTCTCTCCTGTTATGTAAACATTCTTCTCGTAGCTGAAGAAGTGCAAATGAGGTGACGGTGAGATGCAGAGGAATGCAGTGCAACAAACCCTGCCTCACCTCAGATAACAGAAAGTTAATCCTGGCTGAGGTGAGCCAATTCAAGACCTACATGTAAAGTAGATGCTGGAAACCTTGCTCACTGGAGGTGCTGCCTAAGATGTTTTTTTTTTGTGCAACACAAAGAATTCATCTAACTGCATATGCATCTGAGCACAACAACGTATAAACTTGAGTTATTTCCTTCGAGTGCCATTTGATAAACAAGTCGAAGGTTGTTCTTCAACTTCTAACGTCCTCGGTGTCTCTTCAGAAAGAGCAGAGCAGTTCTGTACTAAGCTTGTCTTTCTCCCGATGGAGACATGAGTACAGCTCCGGATTGATTCGCCCCTGTGGAGAATACAGGCACTAGCCAGCAGCTTCCAGCTGGCAGCGGCACTGCCTCTGCAGGAGAGCTCGTTCTCCGGCTCCTGCAGGGCTTCATCTCTCACCCTGGGCTTCTTTTTCCTGTCTGTTTGATGCACAGACCTCTAAAAGAAGAGCACTGTTTGTACAAAAGAAGACATAAGGCAAAACAGAAGCATATATTCAAACTTAAGACACATTAAATCAAGTCTAAGGTTTGCTAAAATGCAAAATCCCACAAATTGCAATCTGTATTTTGCACGTTTTGCACGTATGTTGCAACAGGATGTGCGTGTGAAAACCACAATACCAACGGCAGGAAGTGTGCACACCACTTGTCTTTGAATTTCCCAAAGCTGCCGCAGAGGTCGAAGATCATGCAAATGTCGACCTGATACACAAGAGCAGAGATATTATTCAAACAATGCATTAATGAAATCATAACATCACATTGGATGATATAGTCCCTATAGCATTTTGTAAGAGGAAATGTCCGACTAATAACTTTATATAAGTTCAACAATTATGAAACCAAGCAGCATGAAAATACGTCTGGTCTGGTACTGACCTCTAGTGGAGATGTGGAGAATGTACACACAAAGTATAAAATCATTGGATTTCCTATTGAACCTGCACAAGGTTGACAGGAAACTATCAGTGATTATATTTAGTACATATAAATATGTGTCGGGGTTATATATGTATGTATAAACTCAATATCTCCTACAGAAAATCAAGTCATTAGGGCCAATTCCTTTTAAAAATGTAAGTATTATCTTCTATAATTCACCTGGTTCATCAGACGCCCCCATGTGGCCAAACAGTGACACTACAACAGTACAATCACAAGAAAGAAGCTCACAGGGAGTTTTAAAAAGTACTTCCAGATAATTTTTGTGTATTTACTTGCAAAGACTCTGACAACATTTTATTGTAATCCCCTGCCTATTTAGCATTTATAAAAAAAAACAGTATATAAACAATGATTTAATGGTTCATAACACTCTATAATGTAATTGTAAATAGATATAAAGAGCATATTTGTTTATTCACAATACTGTATTATAAAAATAACACTGTTGTAATCATAAAAAATATGTATATAAACATAAAATCTGACGGTTTGTAGTTTTAGTTAACAATATCTGCTGATGAAGGCCATGAGATTAGGCTGAAAGTAGTATGTACACCTTGAGTTAAAGGGGCACGTCACTGATTTTACACATGAAGTTCAGTTTCCTCCTCAGTACTACTCAACTGTATGATGTCCTCTAGTCTAGTTTACAACTACATTATAGTGTGTTATAAGTATTATATGGAGGACGGAACCTGCCAAAATAAAAAAAATAAAAAAATAATTGACTCGATAAATAAATAAATGCCTTTAAATGTGCCAAAAATAATATAAAAAAATAATTAAATTGTATTCTTTATTTATTCACCTTTGTATTAATACCCCTATCTATCTACTCTTCCATTTAATTTTCCCTTTTATTTATTTATTTTTATGAGATTTTAAATTTATTTTAGTTTTGCATATATTCATGCATTTATGTACTTATTTATTTCAGCATGATTTTCCCTACATGCATTTAATATCAATTGAATACATTTAAATATAAATTTAAAATAAATAAATAAACAGGAAAAATAACAGGAAAATTAAATAGTAGAGTAGATAAGGGAAATAATGGTAAATAAATAAAGAAAAATCCAAATCTTTTGTGCGTTTTCACAGAAAACAACTTGGTTAAAGGGACTATTTGTAACTTTCAGAAATGCTTGTTAACAGCGACACCTGTGGCCGTGAAGTCAACGAAAGTCAGCGTCGACCTTGCGCTTTGCTCGCTCTAAATATACCTGAACGAGGATCGCTCAAAACAGTGAGGCGACACACGTCAGCTAAAACCACAATATCACTCTATAGTTCACCTGCTTGGCAGTAATGTTAGCTGACCAGACGAAGGTCTCTCCATGAATCACTGCCGATACTGTGTTGGCTTTTCCTGCCTCAGCGCAGGCTTCAGCAGCGGGGCTCCGCAGCGAGAAACTCGTCTCCCTCCGCCCGCAGCCGGAGAGAACAGGGAAACACCGGCACCCGGTCGGTAACGAGACAACGTTTCTCTATGCAGAGCTCCGTCACTTCACAAGACACAGGAAACCTCTGTTGGTCTGGAGGAGCTCCAGCAGTTATTTCTGCACAAACGTCCACTGTACATTCACTAGATATTCTCAGAGCTAAACTAACTCTTCTGCAGTGTGGAGTGAGCGCGCTTTCACGTCTAGAGGTGGAGCGAGTACGCGAGAACGCGCGCGCTGTCTGAGTGAAGGCAAGCAGCAGAGGAGACGAGACAGCGACCACATGCGAGCGCGCATATGTGAGCTCGCATGTGTCCCGACCTGGTACATTTATACGCTTAAAAGTTACAAACAGTCCCTTTAAGTTTAGGCTACAAAACTATTTAGTTAGGTTTAGGAAAAGATCGTGGTCTGGGTTGAAATAACTCTGGAAGTGGCGTAACTTAAGTACGGAAATTAGTGATAAATAAATCGGTATATGAAAACAGCCTGACTGCTTATAAGCGGTTAAAGTAAAGCGTGCTATCGTATATGAACTGTATGCTTTAATAAAAACAGACACTACATAAATAAATCACACAGCAGCATGTCCTAAATAAATCTTTTATGTTGTGTCAAGATTTTCTTTTATTTTGACAGCGTTTCAGAATATCATACAGGTAAACAAGATTTTTGCAAAAGTTAATATATCCATAGTGTTGCATTTCATAAAAATAGTTGCTCCACTTACAGTCTTTGTGACCATCAATAGTACACGGAGTCATATTTATAGAGATATTTGTTCAGAGTCTATACACTGCTATAACACTACACAGTGATACTGAGCCGCTTGGGTGGGAGTTTATGGTGCAGTGCGTGTTGTTATTTCAACACGCACATTTTTTACACCTTTTTTTTTTGTTCTTTTTGCTTTCCGTAGCAAACTACATACAGTTTGGCTCAATGGAGACAGCTCAGATGTGGGAAGCAGTGAGTTGTGCAAAAGGTTGAGCAAAAATACGCATGTTTTTTTTGTTTCTGCTCCAAACAGAAAATAAAATCCAAATGATGCATGATGATACAGTATGTAGGCAGCTACCTTTAGTCTGACCAATGTAGAATTTAGCTTTAAGCCTTTGTTGTGTGATAATTCCCCCGCACACCATCTACAAGTGATTGAATGTCTGAGCCGTTTGTGCCTGGCTGATGATTTTCTCCGACATAATAATTCCCAAAACCGCCTGTGAGAGATTGTGCTTTAAAGTCACTCTGCTTATTCCTTGTGTAATTACGGATCACAATGGCAAACATAATGACTTGTCTCTCTTTGCTCTTTTATTCTTTAAATATTGTTTGCACTTCCCTCAGCAGACGAAGGAGGAAACTTTTGTTCTGGTGTTATGACTCCTTTTTTTCTGTAAATGTCGACTCATTCTGAAGGAAAAATTGCCACTCAGAGTTTTTTTTAACATTAGCAGAGACGGTACGGATGCTGTGAAAAGATTTGTTGATCTCAAAATTGACAGTTTGCGTAAAAACCCCTGCCCTGAACACCAAGTGTTCAATCACAGCATAGCAACTGTTACTAGGCACTGCAGACCTGTCAAGCTTTGGATTTCTGCACATTTTGAAGCAGCTGTAGTCTGAGCAATACTCAGCATTTAAAGAGTTTAAATACATTTTTAGCATTTCCAAAATCACAGGAGCTAAAGTGAACTAGTAAACAGGATATGTTACGCCGAATTCACACCAGAGCAGTGGCAAAGTGCGGCCTGCGGCGTGCTGCCATGCAATGTCTATGAAAAGCTGCAGCGGGCTTTTTGATTCTGCAGCAAAGTGTGGCCAAACACGTTGGGAATAGTTGAACTTTTAGCGTCGAAGTACGATCAAAGAGGACCCGCAGCCAATCAGTAAACAGATCATGTGACTCCTGTGACATGTCGACCTTTGTTACAAAGAATTTCTTCCCGTCTGAAACACATGAAGACGCCTCCCGGCTGCAGAAAAATGTAATTATGGTGGCTAGCCGCACTTCGCAGCTGCTTGGTGTGAATTCGGCATCCTCATCCTAAAAGACTTTTCTCCTGTAACGTTAAAAGTAAAAACATACTGTTTGAAAATACATACAAGTATGCAGGCTAAACAGCTAAACTGTCTTATGTTAGAATGGAATAACTATGACGACGTATTAGGGCCATTGTAGGTAAAAAATAAATAAATTATGGAGCCAGGGTAGGGGGATAATATTCTGAGAAAAAACTCCCAGAAACTCACAAAAATTTCCCAGATTAAATTCGTAAATGTACAAGAAAAAACATGGATATTCTGTGAGATTAAAGCGATAAATCTATGAGAAAAAACTCATCATTTGCTAGGACTAATTAGCTCTAACCTTCAATACATAGATTGTCAACTGGTGAGGATGACTAAGGTTAGGCCTTGAATAGTTAAGGTTAAGATAAGTCGTCGAGCTGCAAGTACAGCGAGAGTTTTTTGCAAGTTTTTGCAATTTGAGGGTTAACTTCTAGACACGACAGCGAGCTACAGCTGATAAAATCGTCCTTTTTAACCGGCAAAATTGTCAGTTGCTGGCTAGAAATGAGAAATTGCTTTTGTTTACTTCTATCTGAAATCAAGTACCGATTGTTTCAAAACTGACTATGAATTTAGAGTTGTAAATCTGCCACCGTTATCGTTGTAAACGTCACATGTGCCAGAATGGAAAGCTTGACAAGCATAGCAACAGTAGCTTAGGGGGGGGGGGGGGGCTTAGCGAACTGTCAGTTGTCAGGTTGCATAAAAACATACACCTGTGCATTCACAGCCTTCAAATAGAGTCCAATTCTGGGGTGTGTGTATGCTGAAGATATATCTAATCTACAGGGAGCTTTGGCACGGAGATGTTAATATCACACAGTGTAGACAGAATCACCTAAAACAAATCAGATTGAGCCGCCGCTGACAGTCGCTGTGACAGGTGCGACCTCTTCTCAGCCGGTTCTGGAAATGAAAGAAATGTTTCATTTTCGAGCTCATTCATTCAGTCCGGTCACAGGTTGTTAGGCGAGCGAGCTTTTTGACAAGTGAGATTGATTCTTTGACGCCTCAATGTCAGATTTTTAGTAGTTTGCTTTGGGGTGCTCTGTGCTGACATTTGAATACACCGTCTCTGTCAGACCTCATTAAGAAATGAAAACTAGCATGAAACCACTTGCACAATCTGATAATGGACTTATTTTCACACACTTTGTGAAATAAATTATATATTTCACCGTATATCACACTCGTATCTGAAAAAATACAGTTTATTATTAATATCTGTATAGTTGATGTTGTATAGCAGCCTGTTTTGAACCCTCTAAAGTGGTTTGGAGTTGAACCTTTGACTTAAAAGCCAACCTCTCTGTCAGTCTAAGGCACTCTGCCCCTCGGTCGGCACCACACAAGCTCCTTCCGCTTTGTTCGTTAAGCACAGAAATGAGAGAAAGTGGATTGACATGACGCCCCCGCGGATGAGTCAAGCGCAAATAGATGGTGAAGTCAAGCGCAGCGGGGCTGCCGGGACCCCAAACTGCAAATCACAGGGCTGAACGGGTGTAGAAGAGGGCGACGTTCTGGTCCGTGTCGCGCCGTTTTTAGCTCGTTTAGCATATCCATCCAGCTCCACTTAAGGTTCTCTTCACTTAAAAGATGATCTTATTTACAAAATGATCCCACATATTCATATTATAATATATCTATGTCTATAATCATCTGATAGAAGATAGCTTCAGGCCCGTTCAGTCTCTGTTAAGGCAAAGTTCTGTTGATGATTTCATCGCCGCTGTCACTCTTTGTTCCATTCGCTCGTGTCAAAAACAGGCAAACTTTCTTTTTAACATTCCCCTTCATAAAACAGACTCCACTGTGAAGATATATATATATATATAAAATATCCGATCGCAACCGACAGTTGCTTCCTGTCAGTTGTTTATATTTGCATGTTTGTCCCCCGGCTTGGGGAAAACTCAAAATAGAGTTTGAATGATTTTTTTTTTTTTAAAGTGGATGATTTTCCAGTTTCTTAAGGTGGTGGGTGTAAAATATTTCTCAAAATAATTTAGAGTACAATATCATAAATAAAACTCTAAAAACACCAGATCACCCTGCATGCCCCCCTTGGTTTGTGGTCTAACGGGATGTTTGGGGGGGTAAAGGAGCACAGGAAGGTGTAAATGTTCAGATGAGTGTGGCCACTGTGTTCTCGCCGGAGCCGCCGCGGTGTTATCTGCTCAGCGTGGACGTGCCGGTGCGCAGCGTGCTGGGCAGCTTGTCCGATCCAGGGATCTTCCAAGGCCCGGGAGAGACCGTGGCCTTCCTCCCTGCCGCGCTGCCGCTGCTCTTGTTGGTCCGGCTCTCTCCCAGGCCCCGGTCCGGTTCCCTGGGCCTGCTCGGCTCCGACTCCACCTGCTGCCCGCCACCGTAGCGCTCCACGTCTTCCATGCTGTTCCCGTTGGTGTGCGGGAGCTTGGAGCTGCTGGGAGATTCGGTGGATTCTCTGTTGTCCCCAGTGTTTCTCTCCTTGGACCTCCCTCTGGTGCTCCTGGAAGGTTTGGGCTCCTCCTTGCCTACGTCCCCCTCAGTAGCGGGCTGGACCCTGTGCCCCTTGTGGGTGGACCTGCCACCCTCCTTCTTGGCTCTGCCGCTCCCGCCGGTTGACGCCGCTCTCCTCCCCTGATCTGGATTCAGCAGCTCGGCCTTCTGGGGGCTCTTCGAACGCTCCGTCCTGCCGTCTCGCGCCGCCGGGTCTCGGGGGACGTCCAGAGGCGGCAGGTGAGGTGGGTCGGGGGCCAGATGAGATGACGGCGATGACATGGAGAGGCTGTCGATGGGAGGGGCTACTTCCGACAGGCTTGGGGAGGCTGAAGGGCGAGCATCCCATGGGGCGGCATTATCTGGAACACGCACACAAGTCAATAATGTGAAAATCACACACATACACTTTGCTTAAAAGCTTGCACGCATGCCACAGCACAAATCAAAACAAAAATAATCAACACGGCAATCATTCCTATTCTACGAGCTAAAAGCATTAAGAGCAGCACTACAGCCTACTTCCGACCGTGTCACAGGGCAACACCGCTTTTAGACAACATCAATCTGCCTCCCATAGCTCTCTTTAAAGCGCCGGCCAATCTGAAACCTTGGCGGAAAATCGAAAACAGGTTTAATGAAATGGATGATGTGCCCAATAGGGTGGTGCTTTAGCGAGAATGAAAACCTCGGGGGCAGAGCGCCTCTCTCTCTCTCTCTCTCTCTCTTAAGCCTGAAGAAGAAGTCTGTATCCAGCGTAGCAGCTGCAGTGAATCCACAACGCTCCACTCTCACGGACTGTTAGCTTCAGTTTCTGCACCGATGAGTCTCGGTCCCTCGGCCATCAGTCATTTTCAGTGGGCTGGGCAGGGGGCAGAGGCTAGGCTAGCTACACCGGCGCCATGAGACCCAATTATAAGCAGACTGGAGCACATTAGATCCAGGACTAGGAGAGAGAGAGAGAGAGTACCTGGATCAGCCTGCTACAATGGAGGTCATAAAGGGTCCTATATGTGTGTGTGTGTGTGTGTGTGTGTGTGTGTGTTAGAACTGTGACACCTGTGATTATCACATGCTGTGTTAATTGTCGTTGTCAGCTCCGTCAAAGCTCTGGTCTGCTTACGTTTATGCTGAGTCACCATTAAACAATTACAATATGTAAATTTGTTCTATAGAGATCAACAGTGAGTTTCCCATTCATATTCTGAATAACGCATTTGATTATAGGGAATGTGACGTCACCGACAGCAAGTCGGACATTTTTGGAGGATAAAGGGTAAGAGAGCAAAGAGTTTAGAAGCAAAGAGACGAAACTCCGGTGTTTTTTTGACAGCAGCCGTTGTGGGCGGTCACTGTTGAGCAATATATGAGAGAAGCATTCAAGATTTGAGCCTGTACTCATAAAATGTTTTATTTTACTTCTTAAACCTGCAATAAATGATATTTTTGGCCACTTGGGTTCAGCGGAAACAAGTTGTGAACACAACACAGACTTATCACCACCTTATAAGTTTATATGGGGAAGTTAAAAGTTAAACTAATTACACATCCAGCAGACACGGAGCAGCATTAGCATTCATTTGGAGTCATGTTTGTGTCCGACTGATGAATGTGAATCCAATATTCCCTCTCCTTATTCACTCCAATATTCCAATATCCAATATTCACAGACTCCTGAGGGAAATATCTGTCTCTTTAGCTGCTAAATGATCCACTATGTTCATCAGATAGTCGCTAACTTTGTCTGTCTGCTGTTTGGTGCTGCTGGGCTGAAAGTGTACGGAGGGCTTTTAGAGCTTTTTAGCTCAAAACAGCTTCATGCTGCAGCTGAAGAAACATAATGAGAGAGTAGAGAGTAAAACAAAACAGTAAAATTGTTTCTGCATTAAAACGGTTTACACCTGAATTGTAATTCCTGTTAATTTAGCAGAGTTTTTACCACGTTGCAGGTGCATGATTTATTATTTTAATAATAAATAAAAAGTCAGTTAATTTTGCAGATTTGTCACCAAGTTACAGGTGCATGATTTCTTATTTTAATAATAAATAAAAATTCTGTTATTTCAGAAGATTTTTTTTTTTACCAAGTTGCTGGTGTACAATTTATTATTGTAATAATAAATAAAAATTCAATTAATTTTGAAGATTTTTTACCAAGTTTCTGGCGTACGATTTATTATTTTAATAATAAATAAAAATGTGGTTAATTTTGCAGATTTTTTGTTACCAAGTTGCTTGTGTACGATTTATAATATTAATAATAAATAACAACTCAGCAAATGTATAAATATGTATTTATTTGTTACATTTTGTTTTAAAAAGTTAGGAAAGCAATGTTTAAGTAAAGCCTGATGTTGCCTTATACATAAAAGAATGATCCCAGTCACTTCCACACAGTGAGGCATGCAGCTTTTTAATTAAACGCTGGTATCGGCTGATACCCGAGGCCCAGGTATCGCTATCGGGACTGAAAAAGTTGGATCGGTGCATCCCTACTTTAAAGTATTTAAAAAAACACTTTTAAATTGAAGAGAACTCAGGAGGTGTCGGTTAAGTCTGTTAAGTTGTTTTTTTTGTCCCTATTGATAACTTTGAAGACTTTGAAGACTACTTGCTTTGTAAGTCTGTGAAAATCACACAAGTGACATTATTTATATAGTCTGGGTTTTGGCTTGAGAAACTACACATTTTTAATAGAAAGTTAGCTTTACAAACTGGGGGTGTGGAGTGGGCATCTGGCAAAAGATTAAAGTAACTAAAGGTAATGAGCTCTTAAATGAATTTAAAACCCTGAAAATCAAACTTTTACAGAAAAACATCACGGAGAAAATGTGAGGATATTTATTTCTATATGAAGATGGCTGATTGTGCAGTTTCCTCTCTGATCATACATGTGATTAATTATGGGATGTTTAGTTTGCTGTAGTGTCACTTAAATATAATTAGCGAAGGCATACTTCTACTATTTTGTTGTTTTTAGAGCATCTTAATTTCCTAAGTGTAATCAGGCCTTTGATGAATATTTGCCCTGGAGCTGCAGATCTAACGCTGGATAGCGGCACAAAAACGCACACAGACAGGCACACAGTAATATTCATGCACATGCCCACAAGCACATGTTTTTTATGCCAACAGTACACATATACTCTTATTTTTTTGTTTTGCATTCAGCTGTTCCTAAAAAGCACCTGATACAAAAATAGCTTAGATCCTTTGAACATTAGTATGCTAATGTTTTAAATAGCCAGATTAATCACCATAGATGATTTGCATAACCTTCCAGTATGCAAATAAAGTGCCTGTAAACTACGAGTGATGAAATACTGAATCGAGCCCACACAGAACAGAGCGTGTGGGTTAGAAAGCTGCTTCTGCTTTTAGGCAGCAGAGGAAGAAGAAGAACACAAAATAGCTCTAATGATTTGGGACTGTGTCTTGTGGCTGACCACAGTAAGACTCCCTGTGTGCATATTTCAACGCTGTAGAACCACCTCAGGACAGGTGTTACAAAAGCTTTCCACACAGAGAGATTAAATCCCCTGTCTGGAGGAAAAGGGCCGACATGGGGGAAACACCATCACCCTCTTTTTCCTGTGTTTAAGGGCTGGAAGGTGACCGCCAAGGAGGCCAAACGCTGATGGATGTGTATCACTGGGGGCTTTAGAGCCGCGGCGTTCCCCTAAAACAGTGGTTCTCAAAGTGTGTGGTGCGCCGCATGACCGGGGGAATAATGTGATGCAGAATTAATGACAAATCGGCTCTTTATACGTCCATGGTAGCAACGGCGTTTATTCAGATAGATAGTCTGTAGGTTTACAGAACGGACAGATATTAAACAGGGACAAAAAGAAAAACAGACGATGCTTCCGAGGCGAATGAGACAACGTGCTCATCTGACAGTAATCAAAAGGATAATGATGAAAGAATATGACGAAGAAGGGCTGCATCGAATAGTTCGAAGATTCATTCATAACGATAACATTCAAATTATTGTTATTAATAACTTACAGAAACGTTACCGTCCATCTTCTATTATTGAAAAAGGATAGAGGTAATAATTTCCAAAATTCACAAAATTTTTATCTAACGAAATATTCTGCTTCAGTCTACATTTGTTGGCGTTTAGCATTTCAAAAACAACATTTTCACTGTTTACTCAGCACCATAAATTACACTTATATAGATATAAATAATAGTGAATGCGGAGGGAGATGACGAGAGACCAGTGTGTATTTTATGTCTGAAAACTCTGGCAGCTGACAGTATGATACCCAGCAAATTAAGAAGACATTTAGAAACATTACATCCCACTCACGTCAATAAAAAAAAGTGGTTTGATAAAGTTTAATTTAAAGTGTGTGTGTGAAAATATTTCCATATAAGGGGGGAATGACGGAAAACGTTTGAGAACCACTGCCCTAAAACGTCTTTTTCTCTCTGGTGGGAAGATGCGGAAAAGTGAGTGCAGAAGCCACCAGAGTGAGTGACGCATCAGAGTTTTATTACCCGCGGTGCCACAAAAATAAATGTCACCTTCCAACCTCAGCTATCTAATAATCTGCTGAAATATTTCATCTCCCCTGGATGACTCAGAGTGAACGCACGTATTGCTGTATTTTTGGACCTGCTGATTTATATGTTGTTGAGAGTTATGGTCACTAATTTAACAACCTCCTGCAGCTTGAAGGGATATTTGTTGTTATTCCTTAAGTAAAAAAAAGTAACCGTATTGGGTGTCCAAGGTTATAAAACAAGTTGTTCTGATATGAAAGTAAATACATCTTGAGCAGGCGGTTACAACGAAACAACACACAAAAACCACAGCACAGAAACCCAGGGTTACGTGAAGAGAAAAACATTGGTATGATCACAAACCGTGTCTTTAGAGTGGCCCATTAGGAAGAAATAGGGGGAGCCATGCTTGTCACTTTTCATGCACATGGAGAGACTGGAAGATACCATTCCTATAGAAGGGGAAGTAACAACCTAGACCAATCAATTAGTGATAGGTCACTGAAATGGACAGAAGATAAACTAGTGTTAGTCAAGATAGAAGAGACAAATGATTAGTTTTTTAACAGCATAGTGAAATACAGAATCCAGAGTATTTAAAGACATGAGATATAACATGATGCATGCTAGTTATCAAGAGTTAAAGTGATATTAAGACAGTGAAGAAATCAATGAGTTAAAAGAGAGGTAAGAAATGATCCTGAAGACAAAGAAAGCTGTGGTACTTACCATACTCTGGGACCTGCCCCGTACCCCTCTTTAGGAGAAGACGGACGCGCCGGCCTCCAGACTTGATCAGCTCGATGGCCCTGGCGTGGGTCATGTCCCGGGTGCTCTCTCCATTGATCTCAATGATCTGATCCCCAACCTGGTGTGAGACAGAGGATAAAAGAAGTTGTAAATATCTGTCAGAGGGAAAATGTTTTTAGTTCTGATTTTAATCTTACAAAGTCAGAATAAAACTAAACTATAAACCTTTTCCAATTTGACAACATAAACATTGTAAATGGGCCCCTTAATATTTCCTGCAATGTCTGTTAATGCCTGCTAAAGCTACTATACCTCATTTATAATGACATTGAGTCAATTACAAAACAAAGAACAACAACAAATCAACAACAATGAGATATAAACATAGATGATACAATATAACTATAAAAAAAGTAAAAGCCATTAAAACTTTTCGATTAGGAAAAATAATTTGATAAATATAGTTGGATATATAAAGCACAGTAAAAATTAATTGTAAACAACAGATGCAATTTTTGTAATTGTGAAGGGGAAACTATTGATCATGTGTTTGTAGATTGTTGTCATGCTACTTATTTTAAGAACTTATAATAATAATAATAATTAATATATATATATATATGCTTGTGTGCTGATGTACTGTATATGCATATGTATGTGCATATGTAATGGTATGAAAATATATATATGCATGTTTAAATATTTACCTACTCTGTTGTCTATGTTGTGAATTTCCTTGGAAAGCACTTTGTGCTTGAAAAGTGCTCAACAAATAAAATTATTATTATCATTATATAAGAGCAACTGCAGCACTCCAATTTCCCCCCGAGGATCAATAAAGTAGTTCCGATTTCATTATTTGTTAACAGTAACATCATTTTAATTAACTATCAATTTACCATTGATTAATGCTAGTTATTATAAAGTGTTACCTGAAAGGGAATATTAACAAGCTTCTCTTTTATAACGGATGACAGTGATTTATAGGAATCATAATGGATCTATAATTCACTGGTTTTCCCATGAGCTTCTGTAAGCGTTAATAAGCATTACCAGACATGAACTGGTTTCAGTTAGAGCTCATTTCGACATGAAATTTGGATGGACTTATGTCGGACCACTTCTCAGGGATCATGTTAGGACACTGTGATGAATACCAATAACCTGCCCGTTTAAAACCACCAATATTAACCGGACCATCTCTCCTTTTTGTGACCACGTGGACGGGTCAAACGTCCCTCCTTCAAGACTCTCAGGCCTTCAAGGTTGACTAATGGGGAGGATTCGGGGGGGAACGGGACAAAACACGCCGGCCAATTACGCTAACAAATGGAGAAGTCCTCCGGTAATGGCAGGGGTAATTTGAAAGTCAGGAGAGGACTGGAGTCAAGAGAGGGGGAGTCATTAGGTGTCATTGCAGTGGTCTGAGGAGAGGTGGAAGCCAAGACGCTTCGATCATTATCCTTCACCTGCTAACAGCGGAGGAGAGTGATCTCCATTTTCATCTTTAATAACGAGGGGAGTTGAATGGACGCAACGTGAATGCTGAGCACAGGGAGCGAGAAGGAGTTGCTTCTATTGCAGTGCGATGCCCACGCACTACTCAGTCTTCAATTGAAGGGTTTAAAGCTCATAGAGGTAATTAAATGTGCTCAGTGATCATCCGTAATAACCAATCGCTTCATACAATTTTCTTAAAAGCCTCCGCACTGCCACTTGGACCTGAAAAAGCTTGTTAGAAATTTGTTACTGATTAGTTTGTGACTAGCAGGATCAAAGAAGATCATGTTTTTTTCCTTGGTAAAGATGTGACAAAGTGCCTGTTGAGGAGAAATGACTTGGATTAAACTCAAAATGTCAGAGAGACTGCAGGGAGTCACGGTGCAAGTGAGCTTTTGGTTTTTCTGCACCTTAGAACGTGTCAGAGCACCACTCAGATCCAAAGTGACAGCCGTGTAGAATGCTTTTCAACCAATTTCTCACATTTATTTTTTTAAATGCAGAGTGACTCCTCTGTGCATCTGGCAGTATGGATCAAGGGTTGTTTGAAGACGGATCAAAGTGGTCTCTGTCTGCACTTTGTTGATTTCAATATCCCACCAGCAGTGTTTCTGTCTGGACATTCATCCGAAACTAATCACACTCAGTGGAGGAAAGTAACTTGTATGTCACTTGAGTATATCATGCTACTTTATACTTCTACTCTGCTACATTTCAGAGGGATATATTGTACTTTTTACTCCACTAATTTTATTTGACAGCCCCGAATACCATTTTTTGGGCTTCGAAGCTTCGGTGAGAAATATTCAAAGCTTTGCGGCACAGCAGTCTGACATGTTCTTCTGTCTCCATCTCCCGTTTCAGCGCCGCTGCAGCACTACTGTAAACACATGCACCTCTACACACAACAAACAGCGATATCCGTCTGAGAATAACTAATAATAAATAATGTCGAATATGAATAATGAATAATGTTGTGCGATTATTCCTTATTTCATGGGCTATTTTGGGATTTATACTTTATTATTACATACATACATACTACATAATAAAAAAACAAAGCATTTGAATACAGAGAATGAAGTCACTCTCCCTCTGTGTGTGTTGTAATCTGAGTTTCTCCGTGCATTGTTGACATAGCCGGGCCGGCCACGCATGCTTTTAGTGCATGTAAGCGTGCCCCACTGGCTAGCACACAGCATTCTTTTGAAGTATAAGTACATTTACTTGTAATACTTTAAACACGTGTTGCTTGTAATGACTTGCTTTTACTTGTATTTTTAGATTATTGTATTGGTACTTTTACGTAAGTTTTCTTCCACCACTGATCAGACTTCACTTCAGCTTGTATGCTGACTTTAAGTGGAGCTCAAGAGGGATTCCCTCCTCGTCCTCTTCGGCCTGCATCGTGGCCCACTGGACTCCATCGACCACTCCAACGAGGAGGGAAAGTAATACCTCCCCCGGGTGCATTTCGCACACATTATCTTTGACAGGTTCATTACATTTAAAGAATGAGAAGAAAGCAGACTGATGTTATCTGCTCCAGACATAAAGATCGGAGAACATGCAAGAAAAGCAGGAGATCGTGAAAGAGCTGGTTGCAGGATTCATTCTGACAAACAGAGAAAAGCTGCTGTGGAAGCTGCAATTTATGTAGCTGGCAGCACACGGAGCAAATGCCAAGGCCTTATTTCAGTTTCCATAACATTTTGTGTAAATTCAATATGTGTCTGCTTACTCTGACCGAATAATACAGTAGCAACGATAGCTCGAGGGAGAATTGTGCAGCTACGCAAACAGCAAAGTATAATTTAAGTTGGCCCACTTAAATGTTTTTATCTATCTTTATCTTTCTGAATATTATCTGTTACTAAATGCTAAGGAGAGATGTGTGTTTTTTAGGAACTTGGGAGGAGACAAACTTCTGAAAAAGGACGAACCATCTCGGAGTTATTTTGACAGATTATTTCTTAATCGGCTCTGAAAAAGTTGCTGTTGCAGCTTCGATAACATCAGACAATTACAGTGAGCTGCTGCCATGTAATCCAAGAGGATAGAAAGCAGCTTAACCTTTAAATGGGGTGTAGGGGCTTTCTTAAAGAGTAACTAAACCCCCAAAACACTTTTTTTTCAGATGAAAACCAATGTATATGGGTATTTAGTAGTGTTGTTGTAGATTCAGGTCTACATCTTGACATTTTAGTGCAAAGTATTCTACATATTGTGTTGTAAATATGCATATCGACTGCCCTCTACTGGTTGAAACCAGGCTACTGCAATTCAATTCTGTTGGCTGATCTGGAGGCAGTTAACGTTTACCCTTTCAATTAGCCTAAAACTCTGGAGTTTCATTACTCTTTAAAGGAAATGACATCACCAAACGTACCCTCATCCTCCCGTTGCGGATGGCCGGTCCGTCCTCTGCAAGTCGTAGGACAAACAGGTCCATCTTGTACTCCCGCCCTCCGCGGATGCTAAAACCGAAGCCCTTCACGCTTTTCTCCAGCTCCACCGTGAAAAAGTCAAAGTCCTGCGAAAGCTGAGACAAGCAGAGAGCAGATGTGATTAGAGTCGATGTTATCGGAGGAGGAAAATGGGCCATTACAGCGGAAAATAGTCTCAGGACTCAGCAGAGAAAAATAAGTGGATAAGAATGGAGCAAATGCAAGGTAAACAAAACCTAGAATTATATTATATATATATATATATATATATATATACAGTATATACACCATGCCTTATTATATAGGAGATGTAAAGGTAAAGAAGGGAGCTGCTCAAGAGCTAAACATTTAAAATATGTTCTGTGTGTCGGCTGTGCACACCAACAACACCAAAGGGAGAAATGAACCAACGCTGGTGACTCAGACTTTCTCTATAAATGCAGCTTTACAGACAAACAGTTTTGTATTTCACGCTTCAGCTTCCACCCCTGACTTCCTGTTGCTGAGTATTTAAAGAATATATTGAGACAGACTGTGTCAGCTTTAAGTAGAAATATATGAATCACATTTCCACAAAACAGAATTACAGAATATGCAAAGGTATATAGAGCTGTGGTAGAATGTAGCCTCATTTGAGGTAATAAAATATTCACTATATACACAAAAGAGGTTTAATAGCAAACCTATTTAAACATCTAGCAGGCACAGAGCAGCATTAACATTCATTGGAGTCCAATATTTAGTCTCCTTTTAGCTCTGGTTTGGTTTCTACAAAGTCCTCAGGGAAATATCTGGCTCTTAAGTTGTAAATGTTGTTGTTAATGTAAAACAAATTGATCAATGCAGCTTTAAAGGATCCTTACTCTCAAATATCCACATTGGTATCGGACTCACAGATCCAGTATCAGTTGGACTCTAGGTAGGAGTCACATTTCTGTTGTAGAGAACACCCTTACATGAGTTAAGTTAATATATAAAACAATTGTTATTAGGCCTGCTGATAAAATGGTTTGATGGTTTGGTCTGTTTCAATGTGATTTTGGTGTTTTGTGTCATGTCATGTCATGATTTGTTGATAAAAGAACACAAAAAATGCTTACTTGAACTGGTGGCATGCGGTAGTCTGGCATGGCGAACTGCCTGGTGTCAGTAGCGAGCTGTCTGTAGTCGAGCAGCGGCGGGTGTCTGTAGTCCAACGTGGGCGGCTGCCTGTAGTCCGCCACAGGAGGGTGCCGGTAATCCACCGGCGGCTGCCGGTAATCTGTGAACGGCGGCTGTCTGATGTCCGGTTTCACATCCTGCCTCGCCTTCACCTCTGACCTGTAACTACCAGACCAATCAGGATGAAGGAAGAACCTCCAGGGGCATTTCTATTACTGTCATCATTATCTCTAGATACTCTACAGCGCTTGTGATGTGTTTCGGTGCACTCAGCGTGCTGTGACAATAACTGCTGGGTCGCCCGGCGTGTTTTGGTTTGCACTGACAACCGTCAAACAAGACTTAAGTGAGGAAATTAAACTGTTTTTCCTTCAAACATCACATCAAATGTTTATAATAAAAACAAGTTCTCTCAGAGGCTGGTGACGCTGAGTACAGAGACATGTGGGTTCTGAGTAAAGCAGAGGGGAAATGCAATGACATTGTAGATTTTGGACCCCTGTAGCTCTCGGTAAAATATTCAACAGATCTCTATAAAGACGATTATGTAAATAATTTAACGGTCCATAAGAGTTAAGTGATGTTATACAACAAGCTGGGGAAAGAGAGAGATGAGAAAAAGAGACGAGATAGTGAGTCAGAAAAAGTGGAAGGAGCTATAACAGTAAATGAAAGACAGGTGGAAAGAATGGGGACAAGGGGATGAAAGTATCTGCTTCACTCATACCTGTACTCTCAGAGGAACAGTGTTTGCCCCAGAGACAGATAAAAATGCTTCACTGCATCACAAAATCAAGACAAATTTGACACGGTAACACAGCACGAGGATGAAACGGCGTTCATTATAACTGTTTACCGACACTTTGAGGAGAACTCGCCACGCTCTGTGAATCCTTATCAGCGGTGTCTTACCTGCTCTCGTGGGCGTAGGTCTGAGGTGGAGGGGCGGGCAGCTGGGTCGCAGGGCTCTGGTGAGGCATGGGGTTGGGCTGGCTGACTGACGGGTTGGGTTCGGTGGCCGCCGGGTTGGGCTGCGAGGCGGCGGTGCTCGGCTGGGTCTTGGGGCTGTGCTGCTGGGCCATGGGGCTCTGCTTCTCTGAGCTGGGGGCTGATGGGGGATTACTGATCTCTGGGATTCAAAGAGAAGGACAGAGGAACGTGTACTTTTAAGTTTTATTTAACAAGTACTTTTTTGATGCTTAAAACCTGCATTTCATTATTTTTTTGGCCACTTCGGGAAACCACCAGGCGGCAACCTCTGGGTCTGAAAAGTGAAGCCAATGCTGAAGTGCCTTAAACTTGCATTCTTTCTAATAGCCAGCAGGGGGAGATTTCTCTGGTTGCAAAAAGAAGTCTGATTGTATAGAAGTCTATGAGAAAATGAGCCTACTTCTCACTTGATTTACTACCTCAGTCAACATTGTAAACATGAGTTTATGTTTCAATCGCTTCAATTAATACATCTTTATCATATTTAGTCAAGTGCTTATTATCATATAATGAATTCATGATTTTTTTTGTGCAGGCGCACCTGGCTTTCAAAGGGAATGGGAGATGATTTACTTCCTGTTACGCCCAAAACACACCTATGATTAATTAAGAGACTAAATACAACCCCTTTGACCCTTGCGCCATACTTTGCGCCCAGATATGTGCGGCGCTTAACTAGCAAAAGTGGAGTTGGACACGCCCTAAATGCACTTGCACCATGCACGTTAGACTATGCGCTATAGATCGTTAAAATAGGGCCCTTATGGTTAAAAAGTTTCAGGCCAAACATAAAGTCCATTGTTATAGCGCCACCATCTGGCCAAATTGCACCATATTTGACACTGCACTCCTTTGGGTTTCCAGCAATACACCAACCAAGTGTGAAGTAGATCGGATGAGCGGTTCTCGAGATATGTGAAGGACACACAGACAGACAGACCGACAGACAGAGATTCCTTCCTTTATAGTTAAACACTGAAAGCTCTTCTTCAGTTTCAGTAATAAAGTCAGTCTTGCTTTGCTTTAGTGATTTTGATCCAGTTATCTGTTCTAGTGGGTCAAAAGAGACGTGAGCATCATTGTAGTATACAAGGAGAATCACTAGGAAACTGAAATGACACACATTTTTTACACATCAATGTAGTAAGAGACTGTTGAAGCATTTGCATGTAAAAGTGTCGAGAAGAGGATTTGCAGACCACTCATGAACGTGACAACTGACAGTTAATCTAAAAAAAAGAATCACATTTTGCAAAATTCATATTACAACTTTGATTTAATGGCGCCAGATCAATTACTGTCATAAATCACTGTCTTGCCAAAGTATTAAAGCCCTCGTCTATCACGTCCACGTGTCGTGTCCACGTGTTGTCTCACCTTCCTGCGGTATGATCCTCAGGGTGACGCTGAGGCCCGCGTCCTTGATCAGCTTAACGATGTCGGCGTGCGGCATGTTGACGATGGACTGGCTGTTCACCGCCAGGATCCGGTCCCCCACCTTCAGCTTCCCGCAGCGGTCGGCCGGGCTGCCCTCGATGATGCGGCCAATTTTATGGGGCACAGCTGTTGGAGGATTCAAACACAACACGCCGCAGGTAAAGACGCGCTCAGCAGCAGATTGGAGGATTACGCCTTTCTGTGCTTCACTCACTGACTGACTGAATATGTCTCTGTCTCTCTCATTTTGCTATTCACCCCAGGCTTACGTAAGGCATCCAGGTTTTTTTTTTTTTTTTTCCATGTGTGTGGGCGATGCGCTGATGCTCACGGCAGCATACCAGAGATGTGTGTGACTGACGTACCGTGGGAGGGCATGTATAATTGAGGAGATAGAATGAGATGTGCTTCACTTGTTATTGAGCCATGACCTGTTATACTTAAGTTTGACACATAACTTGACCCTGCACTCTCAGAAAGAAGGGTCCCAAAAGGGTTCATCCTGAAGAGCTGAGGTTCTACCCAGAACCATTTGCTTCTGAAGAACCTTTTTTTGAAGAAAGGATTGAAGTGTTCTTTGTAAGACTAAAGCTGGAAACACACTGGCATCGCAACGCTGAGGCACGTCATATGATGCCCGTGAAGTGGCGTACCAAAAGGAAGGTATTTTTACACTGCATTAGATTTAAATCATGTGTGGACACCCACTAGGTCTACTTAAACTTGATTTCTCCTCCAGGGGGACTGCTCATCACCGTCCAACAAACAAAAGCACATGGCTAATTATTATGCAGAATGACATCATCAGACCTTCGTTGATTGGGTTTAGGAGTGAGGAGTGAGATTAGTTGAGTTTAGGGTAAGAATATCAGGGTAAGCCAACCAGAGGCAGAGTAGGACGGGTCATGCCTTCGCCATGGTAGCAAATATAATCCTGACAAGGTGCACTGACATCATTTTCAGGGTTAGAAATTAGCACCAGCCACCAACCAGATGCTAGATTTGGATTACTCACCAACCAAAAAAACGATGGTAATCCATGGAGTGGCTGGTAGATTTGTAATCTCCCGCCACAGTTGCAGGTGGACAAAAAAGTTCATTTCCAACACTGGTCATTTTGCATAATAATTAACCATGTGCTTCTGTTCAGGATAACAGGCTGTCGGGACATTTTTCGAGCTGCCAGGGGAACAGAGAAGAGGAGCTGCCACAGGAGCTGGGATGTAGCAAGCAGGGAGCGAACGGGCCAAAAAAGTGTTTTTTTCAAAGGCAGCAGGGCTGGAAATAGGACAGTGGTGTGAAGTGTTGCGGTGCGGCACATCAACGAGAGTGATGGGTGTACATAGAACATACTGTACATGTGTATTGCAAGCCCGGCAGCCCACCGGGTCTAAGCATCGGGGAATAATGTATTTTTTAAACTAAAATGTGTTATACAAGTAGCAAACTCTTTTAAGGAATAACCAAGTAGGTAGGTTGTTTGCTTAATGTTAGCGAGGGTTGGTGTGCGGTCGAGAGAGATAGAGAGAGAGAGTGTGTGTGTGTGACTGACGGTGAGTATGAAGTTATCAGTAACGTTATAGTTGTGAATGTAGCTGTGCAGTGTTTGTACAGTTCAGACTGTCGGTGAATAAATGCTACAACTCCTCAAGACACAAGCCAAGTTCCCGTGTCTTGATTGCCACCTGCTGATTAAAGTGAAGTCGGTTAGCCCCGAAGTTAGCAATGACAGCGGCTCAGGCTCGCTTAAGGTGGGTTGACCTTTAAGGTGGACCAGCGCTATTCCCATTTTAGTGACAAGCCGCTCCTCCAAGTTTTGCCTCAATTGCATCCACGTTTCTTCGCGTTCTTCCCACCGGGGATGCATGGAGAGACGTAAGGAAATGACGTGGATGCAATTTAAGAGACTTGGGATGCAGCCAATAGTTGCAGCTGTTATCTCATTGGTTGCGCTTTGAAAGCTCAGAGGCAACAAAGGTCAAAGTTGATATAATTTGGACTTTGAGCGTAGCGCCACATCGATGGTAGCACTTCCTCCTAGTCGGGCAGCATCGCTCTCCCCATAGGAAAACAAAGGCACAGCCAGCAGCATGTTGTGTGGGCGGCTTTAGAGTGTATATTGAGTTTACATGGTAGTTTATATGAGTCTGAGAGCTTTAGCACTTGAAGCACTTGTGCTGCAGAGTAGAGGATGACTGATGATGAAGAAGCATCTACTTAACTCCATCATAATAAAACACCACTAAAACCATCATTGGACTCACTGTTGGTGGCGGCCGCCTCGGGCCTGTTGAGCGAGCTGATGATGACGAAGCCGAAGCCTTCGCTCTCCTTTCGGTTGATGATGACGTCACTGGGTTGCGTGTTGGGGATCGACGTGGCGTTGCCCATGGCGGCGATGGGTGCCTGGGTGGTGCTGGTGCTGTTGCCGTATGTGAAGTCACTGCGGGGGGAGCTGTGTTGCGTGGAGACAGAGCCCGGGCTACGGCCGTTCTCTGGACAGGACTCACCTGCAGGGGGAGGTAGAGAGCTGAGCGCGCATATACATAAAGACAGTAGTAGAAGAAGTAATAAGAAATACATTTTCATTTGCAGCATTCCTTTAAGTAAATGGGGAGGACACAAAGAAAATATCTATAACAAAAAAATGAAGTTCAGTCTCTAGATTGTAAAGATGGAGCTGGCTTTAACAACTTTATATACAGTTAGCTATAGTCCAGTGGTTCCCAACCTGAGGGGGTCGGGACTCCTCCAATGGGTTTACGTTCTGCTGCACAAATCTGTTTTTATCTTTTTGACTTTTCTTTTAATATTGTATAATTTGACCTCTTCTACAGTTATTTAAATGGAACCACTGCTTTAAAGGGACAGTGTATAGGATTTGGCGGCATCTAGTGGTGTGGTTGCAGATTGCAACCAACTGAGAACCCCTCCACTCACTCCTTGCTTTCCGGTAACGTGAGCTGCTGGGTGCAAAACCGTAGTATCGTTGTTCACCTCCCTCAGAGAACGTCCTTACCATAATAACACTACTTTAGGAGCAATGGAAGTCAGATGGCGACTGGCGATACCACGGTTTTGCACTCTGCGGCTCACGTTACTGCAGTTTCGCAAGCATGTCGGAGAACTACGGTGGCCTTCAGGTAACGTAAAAACATGAAATGCTCTCTCTAGAGCCAGAGTTTGGTTTGTCCGTTCTGGGATACTGTAGTAAACATGGCGGAGCAACATGATGGACTCCGTGAAGAGGACCCGCTCCCTATGTAGATATGAAGGGCTCATTCTAAGCTAGCGAAAACACAACGATTCTTAGTTTCAGGTGATTATACACTAATGAAAACGTAGTTATGAATATTATATTCCATTTCTGCTAATAGATCTCCTGAAATGTTACACACTGTTCCTTTAATCTTTAATATTATTGCAAAGTGAGTTGTCACTATAGCAGCATTTTTTAGGAATTCAAATGCAGCCCGTACCGTGCCCGTATTTACTATTCCTGACACATGCATAATTGCTTTAGAAGAATCTAAGGATAATTCTGCGATGTGAAAAAACAATTAATTTTAAAGGCTTTTTTCTCCTCCCCCCTAAAACTGGATGAACTGGAGCTGAATCTCATCCTTGTGAAGAACCAAGAAGCAAACACGAGACAGAAACACAAAACATAAAGCTACAGTACTGTCACAATGTGGTAAAACGCATCATTAAAATGCAGCGTCGTGTCAATCCAGCCAGAGCGAAAGCTTGTTTTGTGTGTATGCATTCTGCCGTAGTGAACGATCAAACCCTGTGTTGTTGTTTTGATATCTCACCGAGAAGCAGCGCTGTGGTTATCTGCAGTTTAACACCTACTTCAGCACACTGATTTGAAGCTACAGCGGGATTTGTCACCGTAAAACTATACATACCCACATGTAGTATTTCCTTACACCAACAAGTGCACAAATAGTTATTTTACAACGCGAAAAATAGTCCAAAAAGAGAATGAATTGTGTAAAATGTGGGGGATTGGGTGCAGCTAGAAGTACGGGCTCGGAGCAGTCTGACACCTTGCAAAGTGCCAGTGGGAGTCAGACAATTAGGATGGAAGTAAGGGCTGCAGAAGAGGCCAAGCATGAGTCAGACAGTAGCCTTTGGTGAGAAGAAATTGACAGAGAGGGCGGAATAGAGTGGGAAGAAGTGGATTGGTGAGAAGAGTGTGTGCCTGTGTGTGTGGGGAGGCAGTAATAATGAGAAGAGGGGAGGCCAGAGTTCACAGGAGGAAGCGCCACCTCAGTCTCCGGGCTGAAATGCAACTTGAATGAGGACCAGGGAGCAGCGGTGTGTGTAAGAACAAGAGTGGGCTAATCTGTTTTTTGGGGAGGCTTCAGTGTAATTACTCAGAGAGATTAGTGCTTCAGTTTTTCGACCGATTAAAGGCTGCTTCCTGAATCGTTACAGGACAAGAACGGTGGAAAAGGAGAGCAGAGAGAGAGAAAGAAAGGATAATGAGGAATTCAATGAAATAGAGGATGGAGATGTGAGTCTGTGTGAGATCTATTTACTTTACAAACCAGTGTCCTAAAACAGCATATTCCCTTTGGATGTATACACATGTATACAGCACATTCAGAATATGCGTCTCAATTGGGGTTTTTACGGCAGTTTGCGACAAGCGGCTTCTTGCCTGTTTACGGCCAGTTCTGGTTCATGTTTGCTCACCTGCTGGCTGCACCCTCCTCCTGATGACCAGATTCACCTGGCCATTGCGTGCCGCCCCGTGCATCAAGTCAATGACGTATCTGTGCGGCTTCCCCACCACGGGGATCCCATCCACAAACAGCAGCTCATCACCGGGCCTCAAGCGTCCATCTACATCTGCTGGACTCTTCTCGATGATCGCCCCGATCAAGATCTGTTATTACATGCAGACTGTTACATATGCAGGAAGTAGAGGACGCTGGACTACGAGAGTCTGTGAGTGTCACATGCAGTGGGTGTTAAGGTGGTTGTTATACTGATAAATAACTTAGAGTTACATGATTGAAATATTGTTTTGTTACGTTAACAGACAAAAGACACCAAAGCAGCCAGAGCAAGCACTCTCTCAGGGGTCAAAGGTCAGGGGTTAGGTGTACACAGTGTGTGTGTAGTGGGTTAGAGAGGAGAAAAATGACAGGGTTCCACGCCCATCGCCATACGAGCCTTCTCACGCGTCTCCGGACTCACAGGCTGCCCGGCCTCGTCCCCGCCCAGCACCCGGAAACCAAAGCCGGACTTCTGTCTGCGCAGGTGCACCTCCATGTCCTGGTACTCCGTCCCTGAGGCAACAGAGACACCATTATAAATATATTGTTTTCAGGTTGTGAGCAGTTTGTTTTTTAACAGTGTCCCTGCAGAGATATTTTACCTGAGGAGTCCACAGGAAAAACTGTCCTTGGTTGGCCAGGTTCTAGGAAAAAAAAAGCACCCATAAACAACAATAAATGCACAAATATTGTACATACAAATGCACACATAGAGAGGCAGCACACCAGCAAACACATTCTCCAATAAAGGCTGGAACAAGGCAGAAAAGACCCTGCCTCAGCATTAATGTCACCACCGAATTTCAGCATCATCCATAAACGTCAGGAAGTGCTTACAGAGTGTAATATACCCATCTCTTATTTACAGGCTGAGGTGGGATTCGAGCACTGATCTGCAATCAGGGGCTTCACACAACACCATGATCTGCAAAATGAACTCAACCGCAGACTGAAGTGGCTGCGAATGAAAAATTGATTCCAATTGTAAGTATTTTAATCACACTGAGCGCTCTGCTGGGACTCAGCGGGAAGACGGGAGGAAGAAAACCATGACTACAGACGAGAGGAGTGACACAGCTGTTTCACCACATACAGCGCTTCTGATGGAGATTAGAGAGGAACAATGCTAATGTTTTAAACCATGCCTTTTTTTGCAGTCAGGAATCACACCGAAGTGACTTTCAGATGAATCTTTTTTAAATGCAAAAAATGTATATCGACAAAATAATCACACCTCGTGGTCCATTTAATAGAAGCTCTGAGCTTTCGATCATATCTCATGAGGTTAATCACCAGATGTAGTTCGCTCAAGTGTCAAGATTTTTAGATTTTCAATTTTCCATTTTTTTTTCAGAGCACTTAAAGGATGTCTCGTCCATGTTAGCGTAAAAAAATCCCGACCCCTGACCTTTACTAAAAGACTGATCGATGTATCCACGGCTGAAGAGGAAGGAGAGACGAGGAGAGGTACAGAAAGACAAAGAGGTTTGACAAGGAGACCTTCTGACAGCCACGTCCACTTGACTTACAGAAGAATGAACACCAGTCCTGTCTGTGAAAACTTTTACTATTTCATGTCAACCACCACAACCTCAAAGAAAAACAAAAGGAACCTCCAAGAAAGTGCCACTGATGCTGACACACCACACACGCAAAACCAGACTACATTCATCTTTTAAATCATATTTCTGAACTGCACCAGACATACAGTATATACACAGGGATGTAGCTGCACCAGGGGACAGTGAGGTCATGTCCTCAGTATTTTTTTGTCTCGGTGTTAATGAGGTTTTATGAAACTGCGGATTTTCCATTATTAATTAAATTAAAAGCTCACATATGGTATTTAATAAGATAATTCCAGTACTTTTAGACTTTGAGAATTACTGAACAGGCCTACCGGGCACAAGCCCAGGGTCCCAAATAGTCAGGGACCCCCTTCCCCCCTGGCCTTCAGCTGCAAAATCATCACTCAAAGAGACATGTATCAACCAGGAAGATATTCAAAATGAGCACAAAGAAACATAAAACGACTACAAAGAGAAAAATAGAGACTAAAAAAAATTACAGAGATGCAGAACAGCTGCAGAGACACAAAGAGACTCACAACGACTATGAAAAGTGGCAAAACAACCACAAAGAGACACAAAACAACTACAAAGAGACACAAAACAACAGAGAGATGCATAATGACCACAAAGAGACACTAAGCAACTACAAAGAGACATTAAATGACAACGAAGAGACACGAAGCAACTACAGAGAGACACAAAACTACAAAAAGGTGTAAAGCAACCACAGACAAAAAATAACCACAAAAAGACCAAAACAATTACAAAGAGACACAAAACCACAGATAGACATGTAACGACTACAAAGAGACACAAAGCAACTAAAAAGAGACACAAAACGACCACAAAGAGACACAAAACCACGGAAAGATGCGTAACGACTGAAGAGAGACACAAAGCAACTACAAAGAGGCATAAAATGACCTCAAAGAGACACACAACAGAGAGATGCAGAAAGACTAAAGAGAGGCACAAAACAACAACAAAAAAGCTAAACAACTACTGTATAAAGTCTGTGTGTCTTGCTCCTGTAGGAGAGGTGAGGGGGCCTTTTGCATGTCTGTGCTCAGGGGCCCGTTGTCTCATAATCTGCCCATGACAATGCGGCCATATCCTCAGTATTTTTCTGGGAATTTGGGGGTTTTGGCAATATAATATATAGTATATATAATATATATATATATATATACATATATATATATATATTATACATAAAAAACTTACACATAGTTGGAATTAATATTAGTAGACTCAGTATATTTCAATTGGACTGCTTTTAGGCCTATACATAAGAGATTCGCAAGAATGAAAAAGTTAATTTAGACCTTCTTGTTGGGAAATACTATTTAGAGACGGTTTAATTAATTAAATTAACTTAAATAAAGAATGAAAAATTTAAATAATTAAAAATCTTAAAGACCTACATCTGTAAACTCTCTAAGGGGGGTGAGTTGTGATGACTTAGACTCAGTATTTCTAAAATCCTCACTGCAGCCCTGCATACACACACTGTACACCCATAAAAAAGCATATATACTAGTTTCTACTACCTAAAATTCCCACAGGCCATTAGAGTTTTTATGATGCATCCTGATGATATCGAGACAAGAAAAAATAGTTTCTCCACATTTAACAAGTCAGAGGATGGTAATAATGCAGGCACCGAAGCATTATGCCCTAAAAAAATCAGCTGCTGCGCGGAGTGTTTATTCATAAACACATCTCTGTTTACGATGTGAGCTGGCAGGATGTCAACGTCTAGATGTAAAGATCCTTTAAGTCAGTAAAAAGACTGAGCCGACAGCAAGTGTTTGTTTGTGTGTGTGTGTGTTGGCTTTGTGTGGGCATTTAATGAGAGAAGATCAAATGAGATAATATGAGGAATTAGTAGCTGCAGATGCTAATAGAGGAATATATCTGATGATAGTGTAAGGATGAGGTATTCAGGTTGATTGAAAGAGGTCGACTCATTTGAACAAGCTTCAAAAGTGAACAACAACAAAGAATCTGTGACTCAATTTGTGTGCGTTTGAGAGAGAAAGAGAAATGAATCTTCACTACTCCACCTTCCAATTAGGAGTCCGTCTTTCTTCAGCGCTAGAGAGGGAGTGTTTGTCACAATGCTACTACACCCGCAGTATCAGCTCTGGTACTTACGCCTACTCTCATAGATAGCCCTGGACTTCTCATAAAGGTCATAGGGGTCTGGTTTAGCCAGGGCCAAGGCCTCGGAGGCTGAGTCTGGGACCGAGGCCCTGTGGAGATGGTGTGTTGGGAAGGGGGCGTTGTGGGGGATAACGGGGGCTGACAGGCTGGTCTGAGCAGGGCTGCCCTGGACCTGCTGGGACTCCCACTGCTCCAGCACCTGTAAAGCACAGCGGCATGACGGGTCAATATTTCGCTACCACCTTTTCCCCACTCGTGACAGTCGATTTTTAGCTTGGTAACCATGACAACAACACTAAAAACTGACTTTAGTGACTTTTGACCGTTCGCTAAACCCCACCGCTCTTAGTTACTGTTACTACTCCTGTCAAGACTTTAGTTCTCGCACAGCTCACATGCAGTTTACGATGATAATTGTGTAATTATCACTCAAAATTTGCAGTAATCTTTGAAACTGTGTGTCTTCGATTATAGACACAGGTAGACAAATGCAGGTTTCTCATTTTCAGCCGACGACAATGGATTTTGTTGGCTGAAATGGCGACTCTTCCTAGTTGATTTGATCAGCTGCAGCCAGCTTCATAAGCTTATGCCATTGCTAATATTAGAATTTTCATGTTTCCAGTGTATTATTTTTAAAATGAAAAGCCTGTAAAAGGACCTTGAATATGCACATACAGGATAACCTGCTAAATAATTGAGGCTAAAGCTCTCAAGGCATAACGTCACCAACCTCGCCATCAGCTGATGGTCCATAGGAGATGGAAATAAAGAAGCAGCATTGTATAGAGCTACTATTATAGTACAGTATTATTTATAAAAATGTAACTATTCATTTTAACATAATCCTTGGATGGTTTGGATGCATTTGCATTATAGAAAAAACTTACTCAGACAAGCAGCACAGTGTATTATAGTATATACTGTATATATAGTATTATTTATGCATTGATGTTTGTATTTTTCAAACAGTAGCTACGCTTCATTTTTACTTGAAAAAGGGATATGAGGATGAGTAAATGAACGGCCCACCGGCTATCGCCTGACGATGAAGTTGTAATTCCACGCTTCAAAGCCCGGCGCTCTTCCTGGGGGCTTGCTTGCCCCAAGAGGCTGATCAGTTGTCAGACCGATAGCCGATGGGTTCTGGGATTTACGAGATATTGCTGCTAACGTTACTCCAATCTCTGAAATCATCTTAAAATAATAAACACATTTAATACATTTAATAAATTCCTTTTATCTTTGCGCTTGCGTTTTTTAGTTTTGAACATAAGAAAAGACGCACATCTCCAAACTTTGACTGATGTGTATCTCTCTATCGCCCTCTTCACGTTGTTTCTGAATGCGGAGAAATCCAAAGCTTGACAGGTCTGCTATTCCTAGTTACGGTTGCTAAGCTATGATTGGACAATCACCGTTCCGGGGGAGGGGTTTAGCGAACGACCAATTCATGCTAGACAGACGGGAAGCCAGACAGTTAGTGAGGTTAGTAGTTGAAACAAGCAAAGGCCTCTATGACGTTTTTACATCTCAGCGTATATCAAGGATGTGTGTATGGAGAGGAAAACATGTAGAAGGATGTGACAAAACAGATGAATATGGCCTTATTTTGAAGGGGAGTTTGAGGATGACAGCACTTTCAAATGATCCTATTGGTCAGTGCATTGGCTACTCTGTTTTTATAAGGTATATTAATGCCAATTTACATAACTTTCATCCAAAAACACATTTGGAAATGTGCTGTCTGGAAGCGTTTGAGGTGACGCTGACGGTTTTGACAACACCAGTCAGTCAGAGTGTCAGCCTTGATGTGTCAGATAAGTCAGGCCGCTCCAGTCACAGCACGACACTAAGCAGATCGCCAAGATGACACGTTTGACATGTCAGAAAGAGTGAGAGACGGATCCGGAGGGAGAGACGAGCCTTTTGAAACTGAGGCGGCGAGACCGGCTGCATATGGCACGCTTTAATATTGAGAATCGCGGGGCATCTGGTTCAAGATGTACCGAGAATAAATATCAGCTTCATAAAAAGCTACGGGACGGAATCAAAAGTGTTTCCACTCTTTTTGCGGTTTCATTCGTGACTGCTATTGATGTGAAGCACGTCTGCACAGGGCAGGCTGGGACCTTGTTAAGGCTGGGATTACGCTGCCGCATCCTGATCTCTCTTTTCTCTCTCTGTCTGTTTGATTAAGACTGTTGAAGCACTCTGGCTGGTCAGGTGAATACTGCAGGCCTTTACATGACAACATTATTGAGTAAAAAACACCTGCACATGCTCCAACATTAAGTAGCTGTTATGTACAGTATTAGCTAGATTTGACAGACAAATCTCGATAAGCTCATTTGCAAACGAAAGTCTCAGGAGCTGCAGGCTGAGCTCAACTGTAGGTCGATATGACAATTAGGCGATTCCCCGTTCCCTTATTAGTCAAATTCTCCCATATTTCATTCTCAGAGCTGCAGAAGTCTTCTTGTAACAAATGATACCCAATTAAACTGAGGCTGAACTCTGTGTGCGCGGGGGGCTCAGCAGCTGGGGGAGAGCCGCAGGGCGGGGCGGGGCAACCAACAAATGAACACTTGGGGTTGGGGGGGGGTAAAGAGAGAGAGACGTGAACAGACAAGACAGAAGAGAGAGACGCTCTGCATGCCGTCTGCTGCTTTGTGGCGTTCAAAGCTTTTTCCTCGGCGCTCAGAATTACAATTACTCCGAGGGAAATGGAGATTGATTAAATCGAGAGGGAGGAGAAATGATGAACAATGAGGGGAATTTCAGGTGTCTTAAAGGATAACTTCAGTATTTTTCAACCTGGATCCATGTTTTTGTGTTTAAGTGACTAATGGGGACGATACCTTTGAAGGTGTTCCAGTGTTGAGGGAGAACGCTGCAGCCGGCAGCAGCTAAACAAGTTGTAATGTCATCATTTGGGGCAACCTGGTACCGTCATTTAGGTCCACTAAAAGTGCTTGTGATTGTTATTATAAGTGTCTGACAACATTATGGAAAGGACGATTAAAACGCTGATTAATGATTTCCAGGTTGAAAAATACATAATAATAAAGTTACCCTTTAAAAGCTACACAATGGAGGTTTCCTGTATGGAGGATGGAAGCTGCCAAAATAAAAAATAGTTGAATAAATAAATAAATTACTCGATAAATAAATACATAAATATGTCATTATATGTAGGAAAATAATATTTTAAAATAAATGTAGCCATTAAATAATTTGATAAAGTGTGACATAAATTGATATTTCTGTTTTAATTTGCTTCTTTATTCATTTATCTTTGTATCAATTCCCTTAATCATTTACTCTTCTGTTTAATTTTCCCTTTTATTTATTTATGTATTTATTTAAATGCATTTTTGTGGTTTTTATTTATTTATTTAATGCATAAAGAAATGTGTAAAGAAAATAATACAGAAATAAAAAGGTTTGGGGAAATAAATAAGGGGTGAAATACAAAGGGAAAGTTATGCAGAAATAAATACATATATACATACATTTAAAAATAAATATAAAATAACTAAGAATTAAATGCAAAAATAAATAAATACATTACAATATAAATAAATACATAAATAAGGAAAAAGGGAAAATGAAACCGAAGAGTAAATAAATAAGGGAATTAATGCAAAGATAAATGAAATAAAGAAGCAAATTAAAACAGAAATATGAATTTATGTCACATTTTTTCAATTAATGAATGGCTAAAATTATTCATAATATTATTTTTGCTATATTTAATGACATATTTATTTATTGAGTCATTTATTTATTCATTTATTTTTGATTTTGGCAGTTTCCGTCCTCCATATTCCTGTGGTTGTCATTTGTGATCTGGAATGATGACAACATGAGCTGGGGTCAGGAGCTGGTCAGAGCAGCGCTGGGAGGACGTCCAGGCATGAAATGGATTACACCCATAGTCGCACAAAGAGAAACAAAACAAAGATGGGCAGAAAACACTCGTGTGCAGGCATGTGAGTGTGACAAATACACATGTAGACAAAGTGAATGTGATCTAAGAGGATGTTTGGTGGGTAGAGTTTTTAGCGTGCCCAGGGACTGCAGATGATACTATAGTGGAGTATTTATGGTGGCGGCGGCAGCAAAAGATACCACATGAGGGCTTAATGTGACAAAAGGACATAAAGGTGAAAGATAAATGACCAGGGAGCAAGTGTAGGGGAGTATGGAAGTGCAAAAAAAGCTTTTAAAAAATCGGAAATATTGCAAACACTGTTATAAAAAGAAGATAAAAGAGGGATGAAAGCATCTGGGCCATGCCAAAGCAGTTAGAACAGAGGCTTAGCAGCACTATCGCTGCAGCATAATTCAAACGCCCTCAGTGTGGATAACCCTGATGACACTATTCAGGCTATGAATTCTCTGACTTGCAGGATCAAGAGACAAGTGATGTTATGAGCAGGCCACTTGACCTTTTCTTGTCCTGTGACGATAAAGAAGGGCCAGCTGTTGTAAAAAGCCACGGACACATAGTGAATCATCAGTAGAGTTAGTACGGCGAGGGAAGTCATTTCTAAAAGATTCTGATTAGCACATACAGTATGCACACCGCAGCCATTGGTGCGAACGTGAACATCGACTGTATATTAATGATTAAAAAAGCAGAAATGGGGACAGTCCGAGGCTGGTGCATGTTACCTGCTTAGGGGTCTTCCAGGGTGAATAGTGACCTGCAATGTTGAGAGAACAAAAAGATGCTTTAGACTGAAAAAGATGGTAGAAACAGATGATGAGATGTGTGGTTTAATTTCAGCTGTGAGAGCCAATTCCAGGGGGTTTATGAGGATAATAAAATGAAGATTAATAAAAAAAAAAAAAAACAGAATTACAGATAAACCGAATGAAAATAAGAATGCGACATGAAAAAAGTGTTTGTGAATGGTAGAAAAGACTCACACAGGATAAAAGCACAAAGCAGAAGATGGTGAATAAATATTGATGAGGCACCAACTCATTGTGAAGGCAGAGAGACTGTAGAGAAGACGGAGCTGAGGAGAATGCTCCAACACAGTATGAGATGTCCTGATATTGAACTGATGGACTTGATTAAACATGACAGACAGTGATCAACAGGTGGAGTAAATGATATGAACTAGAGGTAGCGATGAACTCATCTTTTCCAGTAGTGGTTATAGGATTTTTGTTCTGTTTTGGGATTAAAGGTGATTTATCATTTTCTGCATTGAGAAAAAAATGTATGTATAAATGTAAAAAAAGCATGAAAATTAGTATCATGATATTATATAAAATCATAATTAACTGATTTGTTGGCCACTGGGGGGCAGCAGAAACAAGCTGCAAACACTAACTGACATATCATCACCTTTTAAAGGAGTAGTCCGCTGATTTATCAATGCACTCCTGTAATAATGTCGAAGATGGACAGTTAAATCCGCTCTCCTGTTTAATTTCCCCTTTTATTTAATTAATTTTAAAATATATTAATTTATTTTTGCATCTGTTATTTATGTATTTAATGCATAAAGAAATGTGAAAAGAAATGTATAAAGAAAAGAATACAGAAATAAATACGTTTGGGGAAATAAATAAGGGGTGAAATGCAAAGGGAAAATCGCGCATAAATAAATGGATAAATGCATAAAAACATAAATATGTAAATAATTGAATAAATAAATAAATACAAAAATGAATAAATAGATTGAAAGTAAATGCAAAAATAAATAAATACATTTAAAGGGAATTTATAAGGGAATTAATACAAAGATAATTCTCCCAAACACCCATAACAGACTTTCCGTAGGTTCATCAGAGCGTTTTCGCTGATAACACTATTGAGAACGGTGAGATTGAACCAAAACAGTAAAAAAAAGTAGTTAAAAAAACGTATTGTGATCCATTCTTAATATAAAAATATCTATAGTTGCTTTAAAAGTTATTCATTGTTTCTGTTTTGCAAACTTCCAAATATTTCAGTTAAAGTTCCATTATATATCAGCTCCCATAAGGACTTGGTTTACTGTTCTCATTGTTACCAACAGAGGGATTTGTGGATCTACCGTAGATCTGTCGGGGGCCTCAGCAGTGACAATGAAAAGGCGGTGGGATTTGAGAATGCTTCCCTTTAAGTAGGTTCAGGATGACTGTCTGTACTGCACAATAAAGTGGTTTCAGTTTGTAATACAGTGCAGCTGGTAAAGGGCACACGTTCTCCTTGACTTTCCCATTCATCTTGCTTTGACCTTTAAAAAGGTACGCCACATTTTCGCTGTTTACAACATTGTTCGAGCACAACACCCAGAAATCTATCTCAGATGATGAAAGCAAACAATCGGTAACAGCAGCAGCTGACATCAGTACGTGATACACACTCACACACACAAAGTAATGAAACATATGCTCCAGCACTGCTTCTTTAGTCAAATCCACAGGAGGTGCACACTCCATCTTCCTGATTCAATTCCTCTCCTTCCTGTCTTTCAAGTGCTGCCACGCTCTCCCTCGCGGGACACTACAAGCATATGCAAATGGAGGGATCGAATTATGGGGTGACTGCTCGAATTATGCGCCAGCCTTCCCAGCGTTGGCCTGGCGAGACTCCAATCACTCACTATAAACATTCGTCTCGCTGAGCCGCCAGTGGAATGGTGACAACATGGAAATTAACAAAAGCGACACAAAGAAATTCAGCAATGTGTTTTTTTTTTTTTTAAAACTGTCAGCTTCTCTCAGTCAAAATAAGCTTTAAAATAAGATTATACAATAGCTTATCCAAAACTCAAAGAACATTTTTGAAAAGTATGACAACAGCAAGGGACAGTGTCAGTAGCGAAGGACACAGCGAGCGACAGAGCAGCCCTCGGAGTGGGTGACACAACCTGAGCTGAGCTGGACGGACAGGAAAGGAGGGGCACTACCAGGCATCACTGACCGAGGTGATCCTCGGGGTAGAGTCACTGTTAAGTCAGGCGTACCAGACATTTAGTTGGACGTGGGTGTCAGAGTGCCCCATGGCGAAAAGTTGAGACTGAAAGAGAGACTGAAGGAGGAAAGAGAGAGGAGCTGTCCGTGGTGCTGAAAGCCCTTAGACTGAATGCTAACCAGACTTGTCAGCTGGGCTGCAGAAAGCTACTGTACATGAACCCTGAGGTGTCAAACTTGCACTTAGCTTCGAAGCTAACCGGTGTCACGTCCTTCTGTAAGTGTGATACATGCAAGACCAGGAGGGCAGGATGTCTCGCTTGTTCAAGCCCCACACCGAGAGGTAAAAAAAAGGTCCCTATATTCATAGGCACCTCAGCCCTGGGATGTAACGATGAATGTGATTGGTTGAGGTCGTGCCTCGTTTTCAATTTCTGCCCCAATTAAAGAGTTCTGAACTGGGAAGTGTTTCCAGAAAGCCTTTCTGCTCCAGTGGTGCTGAAAAAACAAAATAGCCAAAACGTGCACACTAGTGGCGGCTGGGAACTTAAAACATTGGGGAGGACATCTAGAAAACCAGTAGTTATTTCTCTTATTTTTGCATTATGTAGGGGCTCGGTGCTGCTTGATCCCTCTTGCCTCTTAAAAGTAGAGGAGGATCAACCTCCTCTGCCTCTATGGACCATCCAACAATATCAAACACATACGGCGACATTTGTTCACCCATAGAACAAAACACAGATCTCCTTAATTTCAATGAGAGCCTAATACCAGCCCTTCAATTATTCAAATGACACTATGATAACACTAGAATTGATGGCAGTGAGTCTTTCAGCCCCTTTATGAATCTCCATTTCATGAGGGAGGCTGGCAGTCTTCACATAACATCCACAGCAGCAGAAAACCGATTCTATCCGCTTCTATTCAAATGCCCGTTCCATGTTCGCCTGATGTTCTCGAAAACCAGCCTCGTTGCAGCCGCGTGCAAAACAAATTATTTACAAGGTTGAATATGCATGATATTAATGCTCAAACAACAGCACAATTTATTCAACCACGCTCATGCAATCACTGGGTAATCACTCCGTCCCATTAATAAGGAGCGCTTGATTTGTTTAAGAGGTAACCGAGGTTAGTGATTCCACTCCTCCCACACACACAGGGAGGAGAATCTAACTTTTGCTTCTGTGATCTAATTTTGATAGAGAGGTGCAGGGATGACTTATTCTTTTAGGCCAAACAGGAAGTTAGCATCGCCCTGGTTCCCTCATCAAAAAACCAATGGGATTGTTCCATTGGATTTTGGATTATTGCAGAAAATGAGCTCTGAGGCAAACAAATGTTTATGATACAAGTTTTTGTTCAGCAAGATAATCTTCACGAATGAACACCACTTTTACGATTTTTGAAGCATGAATGCAATCGCCACAAGTAAAAAGCTCGATAATAAAGCGTTACCGCAACTTGTGATTTCGGAGGTTGTAGCTGGTTCAATCTTAAAGCTAGGGTGAAGATACTGGCATCATATGAAACTAGAAAACCTAATGAATCCATTGGTACTAACCATGTCATGTTGGCTTGTTGCGAAGGAGGTTAAACAACGCTCCAAACTTACGCTAAATTCTGGCGAGGAAAAACTGTTACAGCCATTTTCAAAGGGGTCCCTTGACCTCTGACCTCAAGATATGTGAATGAAAATGGGTTCTATGGGTACCCACGAGTCTCCCCTTTACAGACATGCCCACTTTATGATAATCACATGCAGTTTGGGGCAAGTCATAGTCAAGTCAGCACACTGACACACTGACAGCTGCTGTTGCCTGTTGGGCTGCAGTTTGCCATGTTATGATTTGTGCATATTTTTTATGCTAAATGCAGTACCTGTGAGGGTTTCTGGACACTATTTGTCATTGTTTTGTGTTGTTAATTGATTTCCAATTACAAATATATACATACATTTGCATAAATATATATTAATACAAATTAAATACTTTAATGGATTGACAGCCCTTCACAAAACATTTATTTCTCTTACGCTTGTGTTAACCACAGACCTTATTTCAAGTATCTAACTAAAAACCCAATCAAAAAACCTTCCAGATGAGGGAACCGTAAGTGCTAATATGCTAACTCATTTCTGTGTTTTAGGACTCATTCCTGCTGCACTCTATAAGGCTGAACGCCATGTTGTTTAACCCTTTCTATCTCTGCTATGATCTAATCTCAGCATCTCGTCCATCATGCACCAGGTCCTTCGCTGTCTTCCCGAGGCCGACCGGCCGGGATATCGATCCCTGGCGGGCAGCCCCTCTGGGTTTGGGGTGGGGGGGACAGAGCTGTAAGTGTGAACACGGCCGACAGACTACTGGCAGAGAGCCGGAATCATCACTCTCCTCCCTTTCTCTTTCTCTTTCTCTCTTTTGTTTCCAACTATTCTATCTTGCACACACACATCCAATGAATCACTGTCTAGTTACACACCGATTCCCTGGGAGGCTGGAGGAGGCTCAGTGAATCAAACCCTCCTCCTTCTTTTCTTTCTCTACAAAGCAGACCTTCAGCCGAGGTCTGCATGGCGCTTAGAAAGGCCTCTGGTCATCCGTGTACACACGACCGATCTCAGGTGAAAGGTCAAACCGGGCGGCTGATTCATAATGTGCAAAATTTACCCATGATAGTACTAGTGTGCGGGGGCTTGTGTGCAGAAGGCTGCCTCGGGATGTGTGTGCGAATAAGACGAGGAGAAGAGTAGTGTGTGCCCGGCCGGCGTGTAGGTGTGTGTACAACCTGTGTGAATCAAACCATGTGGCTCGGCGTTTTTTTTTTGTGAGTGCGTGGGCGGCGGGCTGCGGCGAGGGAGAATGCGGCCTGTTAGAGGAAAGCTAAATGGGCGAGCGTACATGTGAACGAGCTGAAAATCTTCAGCAGCTAATTACAGCCCTGCGTCTCTGCTGGTGTGGCAACGAGGACACAGCCTGTTAATGGTCTAGATAGCCACTAATGAGGCTGTCTAGCCGTGCACACAAATACACACATGCACATATGCTGGCACACACACATATACACACACACACAGGCGTAATAATCACTGGTGATGAGAGACAGAGTGCCCATTTGTTGGGCAAAAAACGACTCAGGAGTCAAACTCAAATTTAAGGTGATGGGGCTTAATTGACTGGATGATCACAAATGTTTGGACGGTGAATTGGTGGTCAGCTTGGCACTAATGTCTCGCTTTTAATGGCGAGTTCTTGGGGGAGTCGTGACACATGAACTAGAATGACGGTATGGTAATGGTATAGACGTCTGATGGAGCTACTTAGTTTAGCAAAAAGACTGGAAACAGGGGAGAACAGCTAGCCTAGTTCTGTCCAAAGGTTACAAAATCTGCCTACAAGCACCTCTGAAGCTCACTAATTAACACGTTATATAAAAATCAGGTGTAAAAACAACGTGGTTTCACTGGGGGGTTATGTGCCGGACTACTTCTTGGCTGGACTAAGTCTTTCTTGGCAGTCATACAGTGACACCAAGACTCTCTTCAGTACATTGTAAAAACTATATTGGTAGCTTGGTGTAATTTAATCTCCATAAACGGATTCTGCATTTATATGTAGAATCTGTAGGCAACGGTTTTTGGTATTGGAAGCTTTCTGGTTGAAATTTGTAGTCCGAGTAGTATTGACCAATCACGATCGAGCAGGCTGTGATTGAATGCAGGTAAACAGTCCGTGTTGAGAGCAAAAGAGGCGGAATACAATCTGGGAACCCACCAGCTATTGTCTGTCGATGATTTAGCTTTTCATTGTTTTAAAACTATCTTGTAAACTGGCTATTTACATCTGGACTCCAATCATCTCAAGTTGTTAATCGGAGGTTGATCTTCTGAGCTTTCGCATCACGGATAAAGGCACCAACAAATCAGCGTGGGCAGGACGGGTTGAGTTGCGTCTATATTTATGAAACAATAACACAGACGCTCCGTAGTCCGAACCAAGACGGCAAACTTTAATACTCCTTTCAACCCTGACAAAGGCAGCGCAGACCAGATCCACTCCTTCCGTTCTTACCTTTCACAATAAAAGCCCTAGGCATATAATATTTACAGGCGAATATTTCACATTTTTGTGTTGTAAATTTGTCACGCCCTCCGGTGTGTAAAGGCCTTTAAAACTATATATTTAAGTTTGTAGTCGAAGTTAACTGATGTCATTAGACGAGTGCTGAAAAAATTAGTTGATCCATTAGTTGACTGATTCATGAGTTTGATATTATTGTGAACTGTACTTCATCACTCAAAGATTTTCTCTTTTTCCTCCTAAAAAAAAAGATGTTGAATGCTGCCTCAGCTTTCCACTCAGCCCTCAATCTTCCCTTACAACAAGCTGTAAAGCCTCGGCTCTGTTTGCACTGAATCTGCTCAGTGAAAGAGCAAATCTCATGTGATGACGGTGATAAAGAGCGTTAAAAGCAGCGTCAAGGATGTCAGAAGCTGCCACTTTTCTTCATGATTGTCTCTTTTGTTGATGATGATTATACTGTACCTGTGTCCCAGAATGATTATGGTAATGATTTATTGGCGCTAAAACGCTACATGTACTCTCTGCATTACGAATAATAAACCCGTTGCTGCTCTTCTTTGGCTCTTTTACTGCGTCCATGACATCCAGCTAAGCTGAACAGAGACTGTTGCACGCTGGCTTCTCACTCTGTACCTTCACGATTTTTCTCTGCTCCTTCCTATTTCTAAGACTTCTGAATCACTTTCCCAACTTCTCCCTCCCTCTGTGTCTTTGTTGTGCAGATAAAGAGTTGAAAAAAAGACAGGAGGTGTGTGTGTGTGTGTGAGACCGACAGAGACCTGTAATTATTGATGAAGCTCAATCTGTGAACCTTCCTTGCCTCGCCAGCCATTTGTGATCTCTGATGCTGGACATTAGGAGTGTGTCGTCATAGCAACGGCACCATAAAACAGCCCAAATAGTATTGTTGGCTTGTGGTTGTGGGAGTTATGAGGGCGTAAAATGCCGTCAATCACTCTTCCACTTGACTAAGTGTACCAGACGCTAAGAGGTGGGAGCTCTTTCCTCAGCAGTCATTCAAAAAAAAAGAAAGAAATCCCGTCATGCAGAAATATGCACACTCGCACACTTTTAAACTTAGTCAGCTGGCAGTGCTCGCTCAATCCTCCGCTTCAGATTGTGTTTTCAGTAAAAGTGATGAGCTGTGTGCTCGCCTCTGAACTGGGAAGTCTTTGGAGCGTGCGCCAGAGACGGAGGCGTGACAGTTGTTTGGTGACGGATATCAGCCGGTCGCCTTTCTCTGTGCTAAACTGGCCGGCGTGCACAAGCACTTAACAGCCAGTTCAATTAGATTGTGTGGCCAGTGTCCAGTGGTCTAAAGGAGCGGGGCCAAATGGTGGCGTGTTAAGAGCTGGAACATCATTCCAGCAGCGTGGTGACAGTTTTATTATGGTGGGTAATAGCTTGGCTAAACGCTCGAAGCTTTCTGAGGAAGTTGGGTGGAAAAACAGAATCAGCTGCAACCATAGACTGTATACTGTATAAGAAGTGGATGTAGTCACTGTGATGTCACCCATTGGTTTGATGACTGCTGTTTTGAAGCTTTGAGTTCTGCATTTTGGCAATCGCCATGTTGGTTTTTGCAATCAGAAGTGACACTAGAGGGTGGAACTAAGTACAACCAAACGCTGAATAAGACATTTTTAGACCATAACATTTTTTAGAATTAATGTTCACAACTGAAAGGGTTCAAGTTGTGAGGCGAAAACACAGACAACTCCCAGACCGGACAACGCCGTGGTAGCGACCTGTCAATCACAAGGTAGCCACGCCCTAAAGCATCCCCTGCTTTATGGTCTATTTGACTCTAAATGGGACCATAATTTACTAAATGAACATCATGCTGTATTGAAGAAGACTTGAAACTAACGATTGAGACCGTAAACTCATGTTTACAATGTTTACTGAGGTAATAAATCAATGGAGAAGTAGACTAATTTTCTCATAGACTTCTATACAATCAGACTTCTTTGTGCAACCAGAGGAGTCGCCCCCTGCTGGCTATTAGAAAGAATGCAAGTTTAAGGTACTTCAGCATTGGCTTCACTTCTCAGCCGCCCGGCTGCGACTCAAACCTCGCAGTGGTTGCTGGGAGTCTGACACAGTTCACACTTATTATAATCTGGAGTATTTATGTTGCTGAGAATTGTTGCTTCAACTCTAGTGAAGTAAATAGACCACAAAGATCAAGTAGCTCAAAAGATTCACTTCAAAACAACTGCACAGAGAGACAAAACTCGACTGAACCAAAAGGACCTTCACTGGAAACAAACACACTCAAGACTTTAAGCTGTGTAACGGCCTTGGAGTTAGATACATATAACAAATCATTCAGTCACATGAAAGGTATATGGCTTAAACTATTTATCAATTATTCAGTTGATTATCTTCCAAATTAATAGATTGTTTAGTCTATAAAATGTTGGAAATCACTAAAAAAGCTCAAGCTTCCAGACTCACTACTGATGCTACAGTCGTACCATTCTCTCTTTTTTTGCTTGTTGCCCCTTAAACAAACCGATAACTCCTTGCAACACCTCGTCATAAGTTGCATGTCAATAACGTGGGAGCAGTTCAACTGAAGATGTTCAGATCTCAGATGATTTTAAAAGGCTCAAAGAGGAGATAATTAGAGAAAAGTCTGAAACATGAACATTTTTCTAACCAGGCAATCAATTTAATATAACAAACTGGATTTCACTCCGAGCCCTTTCCGAGGTCCCGACCCCCCCAAGTAGGGAACCACTGTTTGAATTTCTGCCTGGTAGCATAACACCAGCACCCTAACCTCTTATACTGTATTATCATTTTGAAGTGTGTGGGAAGGAGAGACAACTAAAGAGGTAAAAGTCAACAAAGCAAACATCACAAGACTTTAAGAAAGATAACACATCATTAGCTTTTGCCACATCACAAATCTGGATATGTGGTTTTCTCCGTGTTTATCTCCATCATGAAGAAAATAAATTACAACGACTTTATTGTGACTGTTTTCTCCCAGGAGGGTCTGAAGTCTCTGATCTTAATGAGCTTAAAGTCTCTCAGTGTTTTCCTGCTTAAATCCACCAAAATACTCTCAAGACATCTACGCTGTCTGAAACTCCACCCAAGTGGTATATTTGGCACGTTTTCTCAGCCTTCGTCATCCCTACACATGTGTGCCATATGCACCGTGAGAGCAGACTGGGTGGCGTTTTTTTTTTTTTTTCCCCCACCTCTAGCACCCACAGCTTGTCAAGTCACAGGAAAAATCAACACAAACAGATGTGACACTGCACCCTGGTGTACCGTTGTGTAGTGGAGCTAAGCCATATCCAGATTTTGGAATAATGAGATGAAATATAGCATGTAAATAAGGTTGCTGCTCTCTCCACGGGCCAACGGGCTGCTTTTTTTTGGTTTCGACCTTCTAAAGCTCCGCGGCGAGTGAAGAACCCGGACAGATGGCGGGAGCGCTTCACCGTCGCGCAGATGGGAGTGTTTTTTTATGTTTGTGTGTGGGGAGCGTGTCGACAGATTGGAGATTTTTGAGGTGGTGGCACAAAACTTTTGACCTCTCCCATGTGTGTTTGTATGTTGGCAGATGACATTTTAGAGATACTGGCCTAAATATGTTTATTTTTCTCCTTTTTGTTGGATTATAAAATGTCCTCGTTGCTTATTGTTGTGTTTATTTTTCTCCCTTTTTGGGTTAGAAACTGTCCTTGTCGCTGCTAGACGCTAATTCTTTCACTCCTTTTTGTTGGCTCCCTGCTCGCTGACAGAGACACGGGCAGCCTAATAAAGAAATAAATGGCAATAAATCTATTCAGAGAGCGCTGCTGACCTTTGTGGGTAAGTCTCAGTGGTGTCTGTGGCACCAGACAGTTGGTATTATGATTGGTATGTGACATTACACAACACAAAGGCAGAAATCGGTTCACACAAAAGCGAGAATCTCCCAATCCAGTTGGCTTCCAGCTCGCACTACGAATGAGTGCGAGCACTAAAGTTCATCACTTAGAGGATGCCAACATAAATCAAGGACAGGTAAACTCAAACAGGGGGGAATCATTGAACAACATTTAACAACAAGGTTTCAGAGACAGATCCTATCTGCTCGCTTAATGAAGAGCCGCTGCTGCTGCTGTCGGTTCTAGATTTAATTAAAACCTAACGTTTTAATCTTCACCGTTGGAGCTTTGGCGGAGTCATCGCTGGCACATGAACTACCTCCACTACTCAACAAGAAGCTCAGTTTGTAGGCCGATCACACACAACTTCTGTCATTTGAGCCGTATACACTTTTAGGGGGAAGACGTGACAGTGAATCTTTTGCTTTCAATGTCAAATGCATCGCCATTAGAAGTCTGTCTGAAGCGTTTTTCAGGAACCACCACACACACACACACACACACACACACACACACACACACACTCACACTCACAGAGCAGAAAACAGTCCGCTACCTGTTGATTCGGCAAATCACAACCCTGTGTGTGACTCACCGCAGAGTGCAGTGCATAATTATGATTGTCAGAGGGCCACACATTTCGGAAAAACACAGGGTAGAAAGCACTTCACAGCCATTTGCAGTATTTTTGTCGAAAAACGGTGCTACTTTTGACAGGCTTTAATTCTGGGGCTTTTATTCGCTGCCTCACAGAAAGAAAAAAAAAGGTAAAATTCGCCATACATATGAAACTGGCATGAGAGAGAGAAAACATCTAAAAGTGACTTTGAAAATAACTGCAAAAAGCATCAATGAAAGGATGTTTGTTGACCACTCCGGGTCAGTGAGCAGAGCAGAGCAGAGAGGCTTCTACTTAAGCAAAGTGAAGGAAAACTGTTTTTCTCTGAGTAAAGAAAGGAGGAATGGGAAGAGCACTCGAGACAAAGAGTATCGAAGCAAAGAGGCGAAACTCTGGTGCTTTTTTTTTTGACAACAGCTGCTACATGGCGCTGCGGTAGCGCTGCCGCCATTTTGGACTGAAAACGCCAACGAGTCTGTGACCGTGGATGTATAAAGAGACGTCTGTAAATCAGAGGATCATTTGTTTTTAGGTAAATCAAATTCCCAGTACGAACACTTAAATCATTATGTTCTAAAATATGTAAAATGAACTAATAGCTGAATCCAGAGTTATTTTTCCTCGGCATAATAAACGTGCATCAGACCCCGGGACTGCTTATATGACATATCCGCTTCTACCAGCTTCCTGTTAGCTGTATGTGGCTGTAATAATGTTTATAATGGCTGTAATTCATCTTTTTTATTATCTTATAATACACCCATTGGCTGTATGCTGTAAGCCTGCACCGTGGTGGATGTATTAACGTCTCTGTTCCCAAACAACCGGCTATCGGCCAGTAGCTAGTCCTTTGGGAAGCATAAATAAATAAGTAAATATTATCATAGTATGCATATTTATAATATTTTTATTGTTCAACACATGCCATTTTGGTAGAGACATTAATTTTGTTTTACTGTTGTACGGCATTTTGTAGGCGGACGTTTTACCGGCGTCCGGTAGTCGCTTTCAGTCCAAAATGACGGAAGCGTAGCTCTGCTGCAACAATTGACTTTCACTTCTTATCAATATACGTTCTTTGCTTGAGAGGAGCTGTGCATCAGCCAGCCATTGTTGAGCACTGCAGGAGTGCGTGATAGATTTCTGCAGCCTTTGGTCTGGACCACACAGACACACACACACTTTGGCTACAACAGTAAAAGATGACTTAGATGAATAAGCAGACAGGAAGGAAAATACAGAGTAGACGCGGAGAGATTCAAGGGCTCGCGTTGAGCCAACAATCCCCTCCGTCCCTACCTGCAAGCCACTGATCTCACCTGTTCCGCCTCTCTGAACCACCAGGATGGTCTCGGCTCCGACGGCGCACTCCTTGAGCAGCTCCACCACCTGCGTGTGCACGAATCCCTGCACGTGTTGCTTGTTAATCTCCACAATCAGGTCGCCCTCGAACAGACCCGGGCAGCCCTGAGGCTCCAGCACTTGTTTGACCCGCTGGCCCGTAGCGCTGTCCGCGATGGTGAAGCCAAAACCCTCCACGCCCTTCACCATAGTCAGGGTGAGTAGTTCCCCCTGGGTCGCCCCTGACGACGCCATGGAGACGCTGTCGGGAGGCGTAGTTCCGGTGGTGGGAGGGAGCGAGCCGTCTAAGTGGGTGTCGCCAGGGTGAGGGGTGAGCAGCTGCTGCTGGGCGTTGACCTGGTCCTGGCCGGGGTCCGTGACGAATCGCGCCGTGCGGGAGAGATAGTCCAGGTAGTTGTCGTAGCCCGTCCTGCCGTTCACCATGATGGGCCGCTGCTCCATGATGCCCAGCGGGGAGATGATGGTGGTGGTGGTGGTGTTGTTGTTGGTGTTGCCGGCCTCCTCCGGGTCGTAGGGTAGAGGGTAGCCGCGGCACAGGACGAGGGTGACGCTTTGGCCAATCGGCACCGACTGGAAGAGTTTGACCACGTCGGCGTGGGTGGTGCCCAGGACGCACACGTCGTTGATGTAGACAATGACGTCACCTGCAGACAAAAGGATGGACAGACAGGTGTAATGGCTGGAATGAATAGCTACAGAGTCAAAGTGACAACTTCCGCTGACTCTTTGAGAGGAAACTCCATTTATAATTATGCAAATTACTACAAAATCCAGCTGTTCATCATAACCTTGTTGTGTGACATTTGTCTAGACAACAATTTGGTTTGGTATGAGACAGTAGAGACAGACAGGACACAAGGGACAGAGGGGAATGACATGGTCTTTGACAAAGGTCCCCAGCCGCAATCAAACTGGGGAAATTGTAATTATATGGTAATGGGTTTTAACCAAGATGCCCCTAGACAGAGATGCTAACGATGTAATGTCATTGTTTATTTCATATTTTATTATCATTATCATAGAATATGTATAGTCAACCCCTGGTCACAAAGACTCGTAAAAGAAACCCTCAATGAGAAACCGCACAGAGCTACAGATGTTAAACCGTATGTGATGTCAGGACCGAGGCGCTGAACAGTTATTCTAGCACTCAGTCAGCTGTTCGGCACATCAGCATCGCCTCAGCTTTGATTTCCCTTACAGCTATAAACAATTCCTACAGATAAACACCACCAGATAACGTCTTATCTGCCTTTCAAGTGTAAAATAGTACTGATGACAAGTGGCTAAAATGTTTGCCTTTTATGGGGGCCAAGTGCTTTTATTCGCTCGCTGCGATATACTGCACTGTAGATAAAACTGACAATTAAACGCTCCCACACAAAAGCGCTCCACAGGCTTATCTTTGTCTCAACCAGATTGCTAAATATAGTGTTTTTGTGCTCCGCTGCGCAGCCACCAAGCGGGTTTTTAAAACACTGGGCAAGTGGGAACACAGACGAGGCGCGATCCACTTTAAAGTCTGACAAACAGCATTACCCTGGTTGATAATGAAAACAATTATTTTCTAATTGCAGGTATAATTGTCGTGCTCTTTGGAGCGAGGGCAGGGCGGGAGCAGGAGTGTGTGTTGCAAGTGAAAAACAAAGATCCTTCATGATTAATAAGCAAAGCGTGTGCTTTAGTGATTGGCCTTCACCTTGTTAACCACCAGCCCCATGCTGTCCAGTTCTCTTAAAACGTGAGCAGGAGACTAGAAAAGCACTAATGGCTGAGTCAAAAAAAACAACACGGCAATTCATATTGATTTCCCGGATTAACTGTTGAAGTGGAGCCGAGCTGCCGACCCCTCTGACCCCTCAACAAGTTAAGATATCACCGAAATGTTGCCTCATTGTAAACGCTGTCGCAGACAAACGCTTTAAAACGCTCTGCCGGTATTGACGGAGAGAGCTCACGCCTCGAGGCGGCGTGACGTGAGGGACTTTTTAATTAATCCGGGTAAACGCGGACGACATTTGCCTTGAGCACTAGTGTCACAATCAATAGTCGAGCACACTGGCAGAAAACAAATGATGGTGGCGCGACCTCGAAGCGCCCTCGCTGTGCCCATAGATCTCATCCTTTATGACCGGGGAGGAGATGCGGCGAGACGGAGAGCAAACACCGCCATGCAGATAGGTTTTTATTGCAAACGTTTCGCGATACCTGCCTCTGAAACCTCTGAGGTGAATTGAATTTTATTCATTAAAGTAAGTAACCGGAACACTATGTCTTTATAGATATGAGCCCACTTTCCACCGCAGGAACTTTCCCCCGGAACTAGGAACCTTTTGAGGGAACTCAGTGTGTTTTGACCGCAGGAACCAGGGTCTAAATTAAGGACTTTTTACCCCCAAAAAAGGTCCTGGTTGGGGGGTAGTACTTTCTTAAAGTACAGGAACTTTTGGGGTGGAGTTTGCAGGTATGACCGTCGCTGATTGGTAAAACACACACACACACAGCACCTGTAGGAGCCAAAACGTGCATTTATGGCGTGCAAACAAGTGCTCAGAAATGAGCATATCAGCGAAGCGAACCGAGACAAAACCACTCGCTCAAGGCCACGAAACATTCCCCTCTCCATCCATTATAAAAGCTCCTGTAGGTCCCCTTGTATCCTCTAAATCACACTGACCTTCACGGTAAACACCACACTCACAGGGAACAAGGCCCACGCTGCTACTTCATCGTTCATTGTCCCATCCTGGCATATTCCTTATGACATATTCATCTCCGCCTAACGCTGTGTTGAAGAGTCTGTCGACATAACGAGAGGTCTCTGTGGCCCCGCTGAGGGGACGCTACGATAACAGAGCAGTTTAGAGTCGCAGCAGGGTGCAAGCGCTGGTTAGACACCGTGGTGTTTTCTGTGTTTGTGTGTTTGTGTGTGTGTGTGTCAGGCTAAACAGGGTGTCATGTAGTCCAAAGTGCACTACGGTCATGTCAGACGTGCAGGTGTGATTAGAATAATTATGAGAATGTTTGGTGCAGACAAACCTTATAAACACCTTTAATGACTAAACAATAAATGAATAAATAAACCGTAAGTTGGCCCAGCAGGCCTGTCAAAGCTTCGGGTATTTTTGACATGCTGAAGCGAAATGCATGAGGCTGTAATAGAGTGATATTTGGCATAGTTTGGAGGGAGATGTCTTATTTTAGCCGTTCCAAAACCAAACACACAACAGCAAAAGTGTCAGAAGTATGGTGTGTTTATTTGCTCTAATGTAAGCTTATCATGTTAGCTAAGTAAACCAAACAGGGTTGATGTTAGAATGAAAAAAATAGTCTGATCTTAAATTGTCCCTTATAATAAGAGGATTAAATACTGTATCTCTACACTGCAAAGAGTAATGCTGTTTCTTTTATTTACATGTTTTCTACATGGATCATTAACTCATAAGGATGCTGACGTTTCTGTCTGGGACATGCTGCTTTAGCATCATGTGGCAATCTATCTATCTATCTATCTATCTATCTATCTATCTATCTATCTATCTATCTATCTATCTATCTATCTATCTATCTATCCATCTATCTATGAGTTCAAAGACATTGGAAATGGTTATGTTTTTCTTCTCCCTAATGTGCAAAACAAATCGAACCGTGACCCAAAAAAACGCAATCGTGGGCTTCTTGAACCGTTGTACAACTAATCCCGACAGCAATCAATGAATTAAATGCTTTCACAAAAAAAAGAGAAAAAAAAAATCTGGTATCTGTGGCTGTCGCAGGACTGTATTAAACCTACCTACCTGCGTGCACTGTGCACTGTGAGTACTAACCAAAGCCATGTTCGTTGTTTCCGTTCATAATGATAATTTTGGGGGAGATGCTTTGGAGGGAGGCCTGAAGTGATGGACTGTCAGTGTTGCAGAATTTGTGACTTTCTCGCTGGATTTAACAACTCTTTTCCAAAGACAGTAGCTGGTGCTGCTAGGCTACTTTCATTTGAACAGAGTTGGCAACACTGGGCTGGGTTTTTAGGTTGGATCATTTTTAAAAATCTAGTGTATATTTGCTAGTTTCCCAAGATCACAGACCTGTAACAACCTTTTATACAGTTCTTATTTTTAAATAAAGTCAGATGGAAACATTAAAAAGCCAGGTCACCAAAACGAGCAAATCCAAATAAAAACTTTCAAAATTGGTCACTCTTAATCAAAATTTGATGTTTGATAAAATTAGACTTTTTAACAACGAAGCTAAGCCTTCAGGAAGCTACACATAATTTGATGTATAGATCCTTTCAACTGTGTGTTTTTGATATAGAATGTATTATTAGTAAAAAAAAAAAATCCTCATCTTCTGTGAATAGAACAGACACTGTAGTGTACTGTATGGAAACAGTTCAGTGGAATAACCCTCAGTTGTTGAACCAGTGTTACAGCAGTTATAGACTGAAACAACAAACCCGCTGGAGTTTGTATCAAAGGCTGCCCCTGGCATCCAAACTGAGCCTCCCAACTTCAAGCTAACATAACTCATCTATAGCTCTGTATTCCACTAAAAAACACAACAATATCACACCTCACATTTCTAATGAATTCTACAAAAACATCTTTCCATGGACAAACCTGCACTGCATGTGGTCGACCAGTCATAAATCAGACTTTTACAATAAGTGCTTGAACATGTTTTCTGTGGTTGTGTATAGTGGAGACAGCCAGGAGGGGTCGCGAGGAGAAAGCAGCACAAATTATCAATCTGGAATTGGGGATTTCACACCTCCGCGGGGCCACGTGAGCTCTGAGTTACTGCGATGGGGCTGGCTCTGTTACTGCAGAAGTAGGACACAAAGTCTGGGGAGGCAGAGCGGGGGGATGGATGGTGAGATAGAGATGGAGATGAGCTTGAAGGGAGGAAGAGGAGACGGGGGAGGGGGGTGTAGGATAGTAGAGATGTGAGAGGGATTTGCTGGCTATTTCTGGAGAAAGAATACATGAAAGAAAGAGAGGGGATTTCTAAAAGAAAGAGAGAGGAGGCGACAGACACCCAAAATGTTTTATATGCGGTATTGTCAGGACAAGCTTTATTAGTCATCAGGGGATCTATTTTAAGCTGCTGCACCGTCACATTTATAAAGAAACGGACATTAATGAGCCAAATGTTCTGCACGAAGTCACAACTACAATTCAAAAGTGTTTTACTAGCTTTACTACGGCACAAACTCCCTGACCAGCTCACTTAACGTATAATAAATGACCACTATAAGCTCTGTATTTGCTCCGGCGTATACAGAAAGAAACATCACTGCATGCTGAGAGCACTGACAAACCTGCTAGCTCTATTCCCTTGACCTTAAGTACAGCTGCTCTGTCTAAATGTGTGTGTTTGTGCGTATATGCTGCAGTTCCACCCCCGTCATGTGGCCACATCCAGGAGTTATGGTGCTCATAACGTTCCTTTCATGATTAATGGCAGAACAAAACACTGCAGTTGGTGCACAGGCATGTCCGCACACATACAGAGCAGCTTACACAATGCAATCTTAGAAAAGTTGTACTTGCACACACACACACACGTGCAAACAATGCAGAGAGGAAGCTACATACATCACTGTGTGGACTGCATACTGTGTTCATATTTTGGGTGTTTGAATTTCACTAGTAGTGCATTAGTCTCTTCCGCCGACTTTACTGTCTTTCAGAAGCTGTAGCAGGATTTTAGAGCTAGAGTGAAGGTGCTGGTATCATTAGAAACTAGAAAACCTAAGGAATCCATTGGTACCAACCATGTCATGCTAACATGTTGGAAAGGAAGATAAATAACGCTCCAAAGTTAGGCTACATTTTGGTGAGGAAAAACGGGTATGGACCATTTTCAAGGGGGTCCCTTGCCCTCTGACCTCAAGATATGTGAATGAAAATGGGTTCTATGGGTACCCACGAGTCTCCCCTTGACTTCCTTAGGTTTTCTAGTTTCATAGGATACCAGTATCTTCACTCTAGCTTTAAAACTGAGCCCACTACAACCTTTGAAAGATCGATTGCGTTAATGCGTTACAAGAAATTTGTAGTGTTAAAACGAATTTGCGACTTCTCTCCCATATCTGCGGTGGCGTTTGTATCCATCCGTAAAGAGAAATGAGATATTAGCCCTGTTTCTTTGGATGTATGCTGATAAATGTACCAGATACTGCAGGAATAAAACTAACAAAAGCCACATATAATGGTTATGCGGACATTTATAGTACAAGCATTTCTGTAATTCTCTGGAAATTCTGTGTTTGTTATGCTCATACAAATATCTAAATGTATGATTCTGTACAAATATATGTCATGTTTTATGAGGAATGCCATCATTTTAAATCGGCAAGGACACATTTAATGTCCTAGTTTATTGAGCTACATGTGAAGGTTGTTCTTTGACTGTGTGCGCTCTCATGTGGCTTTGTGTGTAGTATTTTAAGCTGCCAGGTATCTCAAGAGAGTTCATGGTTAAATAAAGGTAAAGAAATGTTTTTTTTTGTTGTGTTTCCGTCCATGCCTGACGCTTACCTGTGACCATCTTCGCATCAGCTGCGGCGGGCCCATCGGGGATGACGCTCTTGACCTGGAGGAACTCGTCGGGCTCGTCCCCTCCTATAATAGTGAAGCCAAAGCCCATGTTGCTCTTCTGGAGTGCCGTGGACAAGAAACTGCCTTTCAGCTGAGTGGGGTCCCGCGTGAACAGCGGCTTCTCTGTGAAAGGACACATGAACAAACTAATTAACCAAACACTAATACTGTGAATGCTTTATAGCAAAGATTGGAAGGACCTCAAAGCTGGTGCAGGGCGGTGCTCACAGGGTGGGGTAAAGCTTATCCAGTAAGGAAGACTGGCAGGGTTTGATCTTAACTTGGACAGAGGTGGGTCTGTGGAGCTGAAGGATGCAGGTGTGGCTACCGTGCAAAGGTACAAATGCGACACCGAAACATATTAAAAAACGTATATCCGTTCCTCTCTTCCCATGCTGGGATACGGTGGGCAGAAAGGGTGCAGAAGAGCATCAGTGGTGCAGGTCTTCAGTCCCATCCCAAAGGCAAGGAAGCAGCGAAATTCGGCACATGACATGCTGTCAATCAGGGATCAGCCTCCAAGAGAAGATGGTGGAGAGGGTTAGGGAAGAGCTGGGAGGTTTCTGAAGGAGGGAGAGCTGGGAGGTTTCTGGAGGAGGGGCGCCTTGAGCCAACAAGCTTAGTTACACTCAACCAAGTCTCACCTCGGAGGGAGACGTGGCTAGTGCGTTAGTTTACATCCTTTGTTTGCCGTCACTGGTCCAGACATAGAGCAGTGAGTGATTACACTCCCTGCCTGCGTATGCCAGGCGATTAGACGTGTCATGGTAAACGCTCGTCACACAAATCCTTAAACTGCCGCAAGCGGAAAGCTTGCTTGCGAGCTAGCATGCTTACAGTAAGTCAAACGGGCGCAGGCGACAGTCAGCCTCCTTTTGCTTCTCTCTTGGCCTACTTACTGACAAAGTGCCACAGGGAGAAGGGGCTACAGACAGGCTGCTCTAGCACCACGGTGCAGGCGGAGGTGTGAAGTGGCTGCCGCTGCTGCTGCTGCTGCTGCTGGTGGTGATGCTGGTGGTGTGGGCACGTATTCATCCGCCGAGTCAGGACACGCCGTAGCGGGGAGACGTCGGCGGAGGAGGACGTAGCGTACGCAGCGACCCTGCGACCCAGAGTTGGCGAGCGGGAGAGGTCGCCGAGGCTGTGGCAGCGCTCGGGCACCGGGTCGACCTGAACTCGGGGGGGCCTGGGGAGGGTGGCGCAGGGGATGACATCCTCCACTGGCGTCAAGAGTGAAAAGGAGGAGGAGGAGGGAGGAAAGTGGAGGTGGAGGTGGGGAGAAGGAGGAGAGAAAGCCTCACTGGAATGTACACAAAGTGTAACCACGGAGACAGGCTCTCGACTCAGAGCGGCGGACTACTACGTTACTATGGCAACAAACCTCCACTTCACCAGTCCAGACAGTGCATCCCACTGCTATGGCTGGTGGAGAGCGAGCACTGGAATCAGGTAGCAACAAACCGGTCATTAAACAAAATAATGAATCACATTTAAACCCACTTCTTCACTATTTATATAACCAACAAGTATTATTATCTGTCGTTCCTCCGGCTGTTTGACTCACGCTTAAAGGGTATTTTCCAACCTGGACCCTATTGTCTCTTGTTTTTGTGTCTAACTGACTAATAGGGACAACAATTTTCTGACATTGCTCTAGTATTGAGGGAGAGCGCTGTACTGGCATCTGCTCACGGGCTGCAGTGTAATCCTATTGGGGCAAGCTGGCACCGTCATTTACGTCCACTAAAAGTGCTTCTTTTTGCCGTGACAGGCTCTGATTGTTATTATAAGTGTCTGACAACATTATGGAAAGAGTCTCGCTCAAGGAGAAGTCTCGTTCTGAAATCTGGCGAGGTGACGTGTTGCCGGAAGACAACGGTGGAATAGTTGAATAGATCCATGGTGGAAATAAGAGTACAGAAAGCGTAGCTTAGTGTTATCTAAAAGATTTCACAACGAGACTTCTCCTTGAGCGGGACTTGGACACAATAACAAACAGACCGGATCAAGTGAAAGGTAACGTTTTATTACTCTGTAAGGTCCCTTCCATGATGTCGTCAGACTATTACAATAACAATCTGAGTCAACAAGTACTTTTAGTGGACGTAACGTTGCATTGACGCTGCTCATTTGCCCTCACACCTCTGCAGCATTATCCCTCAATACTGGACCAGTTTCAGAAAGTGTTGTCCCCATAGTCTGAAGTTGCCCTTTAAGAGTGAACTGATAACATAGCAATAACCCTGTTGCTAATGAGCAAAATGGTCTTGGTGGTAACAAACAACATGTGTGCATCAAGTGAAGTGGAAAGTGAATCCCATTTTGTTTCATATTGTGCATACAAAAATGATTCAAGAGTGCCAATTCATATGAAATGGTGCGACAAACCCCTGAAGTATTCTGGTGTACAGATCGATATGTTTAAGTTTGCTGTACATTGTCTCACAAGCCTTAGATCTTAGTTTCTACCTTCCCTACTCTACCTCTGATTGGCTTACTATGATATTCTTACCCAATCCCGAACCAATCTCACTCCTCATGCCTAAACCTATTTAGTGCCAGCTGCAGGAAAATGAAAGGTTCAGACACGAGGCTGTGGCTGTGATACGTGTAAATAATACAATTATTATATAACTAGTAATAAGAATGGTCCAAAACGATGAATGAAATTACATAGTTTTAAATCAAAAATCTTCAAACCTTTCTTAAAAGAGGACCCTCAAACCCAGTATATTCTAGTAGGCTAGATTTTATTCACTGTAGAAATTCAGAATGTAATAATGATTGACGATACACATGCCAACATGTGAATAAAGGGAATGCTGGCACTTATTTGTTTCCACTTCAAGCACTGAAACTGAAAAGGTTAACAACTCACTAAGCTAGAGCTCTCAGCTATACCGACTTAAATATATTCTCTACAAACACACAGACGGATAATGAGACTATAATCCCTAATAATGTGTTTCATGCTTTAAAAGCGCGGTGGTCTTACCTCTGTAGATGGTGGGAAGGGGCAGTGAGGAGAGACCCTGGCTTTGCATCTGCTGCTGCTGCTGGAGTCTCCTTTTAGCCTCCAGGACTGGGTTCTCAAACTGGGTCCTTCTATTTATATGGCTACGATGATAAAAAAACAAAAACAGAAGGGATTTCAGATTTCTCACTCTCCCTCTGCCCCCCTCTCGGCAAAGATCACATCTAAAAACCTTGGCACTACAGCAGCTATTGCTGTGATGATTAATTAAATGGCCGGTCCCCCAGATTATGTAACGGAGCTGCAGAACGGCCTCAACCGAGTTAAAAAAAAAGAACAAACGAGTGATTCTGGGCTTTTCTTCCCGGCAGTCTTATGAGCAGCAGAGTTATTTGAATCAGTGACTGGGAGGAAACCTACACATGAAACAGTGATTTCCTTTAACGTCCCACGTCGCTCTTAATTTAGTTTGCAAGGGGGAAGATATAGTCAAGGACTACAAATACTGTAATTTGCCAGTGTGAAATAATTAGTCATCATTAGATACTTCCCTCACTCTCTGAGGCTGCATTGTGCTCTCTCTCTCTCTCTCTCTCTCTCTCTCTCTCTCTTTCACACACACACAAACACACACACACTCCTTATCTTTTAATGAACACCCCAGTATCACGGTGCTAATTACAAAACAGCTTGACTGTATTTTTTTTTTTTACGTAGTTACATAATTTCAAGGTCTGGCAACTTCTTTCATGATGTTTACATGACGACAAAGCGAGACAATGAGATGATCTCAAGAGTGGGTAGTGCAGTATATAAAAGGAGAGACGTGTCATTGTGGAGGTTTTCTTAAGCAAAGTCGAAGCCAAATGACTCCCCCCCGCCTGTCTAAAAATAGAGCGCCGTCCCTTCCCTTCGCCCCGGAGTAGAGAGAGAGACGACACCTCTGAATGGGGAGGGGGACGAGCAGTTCAATAGAGAGGACGCACTACTGCAGCGGTTGCTATGAAGACATGCAACGTGTTTAAAAAGAGACCATTGGGCCTCATGCAAGAACAACTCCTAACAACAGATTTGTTCTTAAACCTGCAGTAGGCATTGTGTTCTGAGAGATAACTCATGGCTCTGTTTTCAGGCTTTAAAAAATCTAGACCGTGACGGAAAACTTTGGCCGATCGTTCCTATTGGCTGTTCATTCAACGGAGGCAGCTGTCAATCACTCGCGAACTCCGATCAAACTAGGCAGGGCTGATCAAATATGTATCAATATTCTGTTACTGTAATGCCTATTTCTCACCTTAAATGTTTTCAGAATCATCTTGTAGTGTACTGTTTAGACGTAAAATGAGAAAGTTTGCGGCTTTTCGCATTTCCTAAACTGATCTCAACACGGCTGCCGGGTCACAAACTTTCTCATTTTACAGCTAAACAGTACACAAATAAAAACAAAATGTAAAACTGAGCCCGTTAAAACCTCCAAAAGATTGGCGGCCTATCAGATTTTTAAGAGGTTGATTAAAAATTGCAAGTTGCATTAATGCGTTAAAGAAATTAGTGGCGTTAAAACAAATTTGCTTAACTTGTTATCGTGTCAACTTCAGCCCTAATAACACTACAATATCAATATGAACATCTCAAACTGTAAAACAACTTTAGTTGAGCACTAATTGAAGGTTTCTTTGTCTCTGTATATAATACGGTCAATGGGAAGTGTAACCAGGCGCGTCATGGCTGACTTACTTCTTTTGGATGCGCGTTTAAAGAGAGCGTGCTGATATATTGTCACCCACAAAACCATTGTTTCCTTATGGTACAGCGCGCCTGGTGTGGGCTCTTTTATTGTGCCGCATGTTACACTTTTCTAGCAGTTTTTAGGCAGCGCATAAAAGTTAAAAATAGTCTTCAACTTTTCAGCTTCAGACGCGGAGTCGCACCGCTCGTCAATGTCACACTTGGCCCAGGCAGCCAATAAAATCAAGCAAGAGACTGGCTTTACTACTTTACCACTTCCTTCCTGGCACGCTGATTTACGCACAGGAGGCATTCATCGTGTTTACGCAGGTCATTTACACAGCTATCTGAATCTGACGTGGCTCACTCGTACGAGCCCATGGTACATAAAAAGTACGAGAAAGTTAAGACAAGAATATGTTCTTGCATGAGGCCCGTTGATCTCTGCTCATGAGCTAAGCTACAGATAGAGATGCAGAGAGTGTTTCAGACAGACAGGATCACACAGAAATATGGATAAGCACACACAGACAAACAAACTTCCTCCTGCAAAAAACAAACAGCGAGCCGTCGGACGGCAGACAAAAGGGGAGCGGCTGCTTCCTGGCTGCAGCTCCTAATGAATACGATTAATACAGCACCACCGGCCTACATTGGAAATCAAAAGCGAGCCATTACATATTAAAGATGTACCCGACTTACTCAACATAGTAGCTGCCGTAAATGGGGTCATCGATTTTCTCCCAGCCGTACGGAAGCTCTGTAAGAAAAAAACAGAGACAACAATAATGAAGCGCTTGTTTATTCAATGAACTTGCAGCAGAGTATTGATCTTACATGAAAACATCTTTGTGGCAGATTTAGTTTACAGTATCATTTTACTGTCGGTAATTAATAGGCATCTGATGGTGCGATTGCGTGTTAACTGGAGGGATTGCTGCTCTTGTGTTCAGGAGCGAAGGAGTGAATATTCTTAAATCTTGGATGACAACAAGACACGATATAAAAACACTGTGTTTTCTGGGCAGCGTGTCACATTGATTGATTTAAAGAGGCTATTGGCTCCTTTATAGCAGCGCATCAAATGCATCCCTCTCCAAGAAAAAAAAGTTGAAATAACACCAAATATTGATAGAGCTAGTGGCTGAATTTAAATCAGTGAAATATTTATGCTCTGCATCTTCTCCGTGCTGTAAATATTGTGTTTTGATGAGAGGACGTTGCATAGATGAACAGCTTAAACTAGAACAAGCACAAACCCAGAGGGTGTTGGACCTTCACAGTAGCAACTGGTGCATGTTTCCAGTGGTGTTTCACAGTTTGACTCTGAGCTAGACAACGCAATCACCGACAAATAGCACATGACAAATGACGGACGGATCAAACAGCACAAATGCTTTGAGAAGAATCGGAATGACAGGTGTCGAAATGTCAAAGCTCAAACTTTGGAGTCATCGTTTTAAAATGTCAAAAAAAATCCAGTGTGCACAATAAGATAAAAAATGTTCTCACAACTACCTGTGAGGCAAGTTGCGTGCAGTAATAGATGGGGTCATCATGACTCATGGTATTCTGCTTTTGAAGGAGGGGACGTCATTTCTACCCTTTCAAACAAATCAATACTTGAAGTCTAAAAGGAAATCCTTGAAAATCCTCCAAGTGTTACTTTTTCTTCTAAGTCATGCTGTAAATCCTCCACAAAAATCTTGCTTTTTTTTCTCTTTTTAACAGTTTTACAGTTCCTTTCTGTACAATCTATGTTTCTTAACACTTTCCCCAAAGTTATAACATTTTAAAGGTGCAGTGTGTAGGATTTTGGCGGCATCTAACGGTGAGGTTGCAGATTGCAACCAACTGAAACTTCACCCGTGTGCCAAGCGTGTAGGAGAACTCAGGGCTCAACAATAAGGATTGCTCACTTTTAGGGGGCAAGTTAAATGTCACGAGCTACACCAATCAGAGATGTCGCTGTTGAGGCCCTGACACACCAAGCCGACGGTTGGCCGTCGGACAGTTTGGGGCCGTCGGTGAGTGTCCGTCGGCCTAGTTTTTCCAGCGGCTCTAATCTGCCCGTGTCAGAGTTTTTTCAGCCGATTCAGCAGGTTGAATCAGAACCCATCGGTGAGAGAAATCTCTCTGGTCGGCTGTTCAGCTTAAACGAATCAGTGCATGAGAAGAGAAACTGACGTGAGGAAAGCAAGCCAATGGGTAAAGTCAAGAGGAAAAACACAGAAGGCTCTTCCGATTTTTCATCTTCATCTCATCTGATCATTCCGATACATGGATATTTTCACAACGACATGGCCATCTGGAATGAAGCTAAGTGGTGAGTGAGAGTGGTGTGAAAATGGTCGGTACGCATCATAACAACAGCTTGTATATCCACCGTCATGGGTCTTCCGGTTTCCCTTTTTGAATGACGAGTACAGACTACCGCCGCCTGCTGGTGTGGAGTTATTTCCTCTCATGCAGGCGCAGAACGTACGAGGAAGTTGGCAGTCGGCTGTAGTCTTTGCGGTGTGTTCAAGTGCAACTTATTGGCCAAGACAAAGGTGACGTGAGGCAACGCAACAGGCGGCCTTCATCGCCGCTAGTTCTTTGATGTTGGGTTGGTGTGTCTGAGGCTTTACACTTAGGATTGTGGGTAATGTACTTCTCCATGGCATTGCAAATAAGACTTTTTTTCTTAAAACAAGGTTGATATCATACAGACTCGTGGCTTCTACAGGAGCATATACCATTGTTTCACAATCTCGTAGCCTGTGGTAAGTCTACCTCGGATGGTTACTTACGACATCATGGCTAATAATCAAAAACCTTGATTCAGAATATGAATGGGATTTTCACTTCCAGAAATTCCCTGCTAGAGCCGCTAAGCGTGGCTAAAGTACCTGCTCAGATACAGTAAATAACTTTAACTTTACAGAGTGGCATCTAACTTTTTAAAAGCACTGTCTGAATGCAAAGTCACAGATATTTCTGCTCTCTCAGCCTCTTCCTGGATGTGGACCGTACAGTAGAACATGCTGCCTTTGTTCTCACTGATCAAAGCTGATCTTCCTCAAACCCTGACAGTCATCAGTCAGACTGGACAGGACTTTCAACGTTGCCCTCTCCTCTTTCCTCTGCCCTCAGCTCGCTGACAAAACACCGCTCTTAACAACTAGAAGGAGTCCATGTTTGCTTTCCAGGATATGAGCAATTAGCATTTAGAGCTTATTCCCAAATGGAGAGTGCTTTTAGCATAACAGCACGATCATTCAAAACCAAGTTGTGGGGAAATAGAAGCAGCTCCTGCAGAAATAGCAGCATCTAAGCTGAATCTAGCGCCGGAGCTCGGGGACATTGTGTTCCAGTGCAGCTCGAGCTTAGAAGCAGACCGGCTTTGATTAGTGACAATGTGAAGTTAATCAGGATGAGAGCGCAGATAACAGCAGAGGAAATGCTTCCTAATCAGAAAGGGAAGCAACCAGAGGGAGCGCTAAAGGCTCCCGAGGACCCCGCGGCTGGACGAGAAACACACACAGACACCGAGGATGTAATATACTGTGTGGTCATTGCATACATGTATTATTACTGCGTGGCCTAGTTTACAGACTCAAGAGATACACACTCTCATCCCTCCCACACAGAGAGCAGCAATATCAAAAACAATGCTGGTGCACGTGCCATATGTTCCTGCCCCCATCCCCTCAAAACAAATTATTAAACTTTCAGTAGGACGGACTATTTCTTGCCTGCACACTCACTAAAACGCATACTTACACACACACGTGGCTGAGTGATATAACGGCGTGCTGCGAGCAGGTTGAAAGCCCACGGGAATACCTCCTGTAACATTCCTTAGCCCCATCTCCACTCATTAAATATGAAAGAGAGTGTTTCATGTTCTCACCTTTATACTGGGCGCCACACACACATTAAGTTACTTACTTTACACACACACTAACCCGCCCCATCATTTTGAATATGCACACACACACACACACACACACGCAGGAGATCAAAGGGCTGTCGTGTATTTCAGCAGTCTTCTTATGAAAGGCTTTTCTATTAAAATGTCCACGAGAGGAGCTGCAGGAAGCCAGAAATGTCTCAGGGAGCAGCGAGAAGGGAAGATAGACTCTACAAAACCAAGCTGCACACGACATCGAAAGGATGATTCTGGTTTGTTATAACTTGGGTTCATCATTTCTGTCAGTCACGATAACATTGTACTCATCAAATCATCAACAACATTGCAACGAGGTCTGACGGTGGAAGAAACACAAGTGGTCGGATGATCAGACAGATTGTAAACAAGACAACTAGATGATCTAAACCACCTTTTTTTTGGAGGTTAAGACCAAAAATGAGAGAAAAAAATGTTGAGAATTTCCATAAAATAAACTATTCTTTTAATTTTACTATGAGGAACTTTCATTTTGTGTCCCCTGTGGATAACAACGGTAGTGATTCCGAGCACCAGAGTCCCTTTAGAAAACCTCTCATTTTACTGCAGCAGGGTCTGACAGCAGTGTTGTAGTCAAGACCACCTAAACTGAGAACAAGTCTTGACCAAGACCAGAGAGTATCGAGACCGAGACAAGACCAAGACTTTGAGGGTTTGAGACCAAGACCAGAGCGAGTCCCACGCTGCATGACGCACTTACAGGTGTAAATTCTCTGATTCCAGCATTCTTAAATGTGATTTTTTTTCCTGGTTTCTTTACTCCTCTATGACAGTAAACTGAATATCTTTGAGTTGTGGACAAAACAAGACATTTGAGGACGTCATCTTGGGCTTTGGGAAACACTGATCCACATTTTTCAGCATTTTCTGACATTTTATAGAGCAAACTACTAATCGATTAATCGAGAAAATAATCAACGGATTAATCGACAATGAAAATAATCGTTAGTTGCAACCTTAAACTTAGCATAGATATTGCTGGATGTTACTGAGCCTGATCATGGACTTATGTTTGAGAATATAATTAAATAAATGATCCTGTAATTGTTACTGGCTGCCACAGTGGCCACTATTCAGCTTTCATGTGGTGTCATTGCTGCAGAGACTCTCATATATACAAACACACACAGTGAAATGCTGTTTCTTTCACTGAGCAGAGTACTGATAAATGCTGAACTTTGCTGGATTGTCTCTTTGCTCGCTATTCTCTTGTTTGGCTCCGCTGAGTGTCGTCTAGAACCTCTCCGTCAGCAGACTGCGATGGAGAGTTAACTCAGGACAAGGAGAGAGAGAGAGTGTGTGTCTGCCATATAAAGCCAGCACCGCTTATCACTGCCATGCTGCATGCGTCCACGAAGGAAATGTCAAGCTAGTGTGAAATTTCCAGGTAGGAGCTCTTATGATGGAGCCCCGAAGCGAGTGGGAAAGTGTTTGCAATCTCTAGTCATGCCACAACATCCATCCTGCAGTCACAGGTGGAGCACCATTTACTACCAGCAGGAGGCATCCTGGCATCTTCCCCACGTTTTCTCTCCCCCCAGTACCACTCAATAATATCTCTTCTTCACCTTATTTCCCCTCCGTTTCCATCCTTACTTCTCCCTGACGCAAGTATCCTCTCATCTCACATGCAGTCTCACAGTCAGACCTTTTTTTTTGAAGCTCACAAGCTTGTGCATTTTTTATTCTGCTTTTTCATAATTTGGTCGGAGGAACAGGTTGGCAAACCACACAGCTTCTCAGACACAGGAGTGATTTACACATGTCCTGTTTGCTTTTTTTCACTCATTCTTTTCATCCATCTTTTGAGGAGGAAATCGGTGCTTCGAGTCTTTTAAGGTCACCGAAAAATGAAAGCTCTTTCCTACTGGATTCTGCACTGCGCTGCATGGGCTTCATTTATCACCTTTGGAAGCAGAGCACATTCAAGCAGTGAAAAACGTTGCAACGACTGATTAATGACAGCTTTCTGCTGGTCAATACGAGCACAAAATCCACTGGCTAATGTGTGATATTTAGGAACACTGATTTAACAACACACAATTGGTAGCACACGCCAATGAAATATACAATATGTAGACTTCCGAACACATAAAGTACGCTGTTGTTGTGAGCAGTGGTTCAGACTCACCTACTGCAGAGCCCTTTCTCTGTAAGTACAACCTCAATTATATAAACCTCAAACTGAGCTTGAAGTCTGTGAAATGCCACCACAGACAAAGAAAATGTGACAAAGTTATAATACTGCCCTTAATTATCTGACTTTCCTTTTCTGAAATGTCACTGAATTCACAAATATATATATTTTAAGGTGGAATAAGTATGATTTTAATAGCATAAAATGCACAGTGCACACAGTTTGGTTGCTTCTTATTTGATTCTAAATACATTTCCAAACCTTTTATTACTTAAAGGTGCAGTGTGTAGGATTTGGCGACATCGATCATCATTTCCGTGCAAATTTTTGGGACGAAAATCTGTGCTTGGTGTGAAATGGATTTTAACGTGTTCTATTGTGATGTCTGGTCTTGAAGCAGCAATTTCTCTCCCATGGAAGACACTAAAGCAACCTTAACCTTAACAAGATAAATAGTCTATAAAGCAATATATTATATTATATTATATTTCAGTCTGGACCAAAGTGTTGGGCATACCATGGTGTTCGGATTACTCTCTTTCTCAAAGCCAAACACCTTCATAAGGTGCTGAATTTTCCAAAATCAAAATAAGTAATTGGAAAAATTACATCAACATTGTTTTAGAAGATGAGGCCAGTTGCAAGTAGTTTAATATCTCCATCTTCTTCTTCTTCTTCTTATCCATATTTGATGTTGTTAGTACGGAGCTGTGATGAGGATAAAGCCAGCAGACACTGGGTGAAATAAGCTATTACAGGGAGCCATTATTTGTTTCTATAGCGGGGATAGAAGCTGCTGCCCGCGTGCCCAACTGAACATTAATACACTCAGACCACCTGTGAATTCAATTCCCACCATGTTCAAAGTGATATATAGCCGTGTTTGCAGAAAAATGAAGCCATTTATTTTAGGATTATCCCGGGTTGCAGGTCCACCGTGAAGATCAGCAGAAATTTTACTGGTGGGAACCTCAGCGAACCTTTTCATGTCTCTAACAACTCAAACTGTGTAAAAAGTAAACACGACAAAGAGCTTGATGATGCTCTCTTTGAATCTTCTATATTTTAATTCTCATCACTGTTATTTTGTTTCCTCAGAAACCACATATAAACCGCACTAAAATTACTGATTGTGACTCACATATTGATATTTTCAGAGGAAAAAATGCTGATGAACGGAGCAAAAATATTTCTCCAACCAGTATAATCTATGGTTCATAAACTCGTCTCCTTCCCCAGTCAACAAAAGACCATTCTCCCGTTTGTGTGACGATATTCATTGTCCTGCCTGTCACAATCAAAAGCACAAATAACAAAGTTGCAAAGAAAAAGACGCTGTGTGCTTTGTGTGGAAGCTAACCGGCCCTGTCAGATGCAATATTGTCTGAGCCTCGCTGAGCTTGTTGATGGGTAAACATGACTAGGCAGAAAAAAAACCCTCAAATACAAGACGGGTGGATTAGCTTTTTCTGTTTCAGGGGGAGCGTGGGTGGAGAATAAAAGGTTGTTTTAGGGACAACGGCTGGACCAGCACATGCATGTGGGTGAAGCAATACACATTCCTGCTGGATGGATTCACACTTTTGTATTGGTGGCAATAACGTGCCAAGAAACGCATCTATACACACCGCAAAGGCAGGGAAGAAGAAGGCTGCAAGCGAGTAAACAAATGTTAACAGGTGGGTAAACTCCGGTTCTGAGAAGTGAAGCCAATGCAGAAGTGCCTTAAACTTGCATTCTTTCTAATATCCAGCAGGGGGCAACTCCTCTGGTTGCAAATAGAATTGTATTGAAGTCTATGTGAAAATGAGCCTACCTCTCACTTGATTTATTACCTCAGTAAACATTGTAAACATCAGTTTATGGTCTCAATCACTAGATTCAAGTCTTCTTCAATACAGCATGATGTTCATTTAGTAAATGATGGTCCCATTTAGAGTCAAATAGACCATAAAGCAGGGGATGCTTTCTTTAAATGGGAGACTCACGGGGTACCCATAGAAAATCCCATTGAAGAAAATCCGGAGCATTATTTAGCCTCATTCCCGACAAGCTAGTATGACTTTGTTGGTACCAATGGATTCCTTAGGTTTTTTCTAGTTTAATATGATACCAGTATCTTCACTCTATCTAAAATTAGTGGCGTTAAAACGAATGTGCGTTAACACGTTATTATCGCATTAACTTTGACAGCCCTAATAGCCACATATCTCACATATCTATTAGTGCCTGTGTAATGGAGCTACTGTATGTGCTCACACTCAGTACGTGCGTATGTTAACTGTAGCTACATAATCAACATAGCTAGGGATCCCGGAGGACACGCTCAGTCTCACTAATAGCTGTCAGATAATCATATGGCTGAGTATCTGTTTAGAGTGTGATAAAACTACGCCGGCTCAGACATAGATTGATGCACCGAGATATACTGTCATATTTTCACATCACAGGCCAACTGACATTAACCACGAGTGCATTTTTTTTTTTTACCCCCACTGGGGAAAAGGCTCTTGGTTCAAGTCTTTTAGAAGATCATTAACAAACCAATACATCTCCAGCGTGACAGGAAAAGTCAATGCAACAGCCTTGGCTCTGACAACAAATCAGTTAATTGCATCACTTGCTGGCAACAGTGTTCTCCTCTGGTGTGTTATGCTCCATTTCAATGAGCTACTGTGTTTTTCTCCACTACTTGTTTTCCTGGTAAATGCACCTGCGCTGTGGAAGGAATTCATGTCCTTACATTCCCTCTACTGCACAGTCCCACCGGTCTCTGTCTCAGAGCGAGCAGACAATAGTTAAGCTCCAGAATAAAAATGAGAAAAAACTGAATTCACAAGCTTGTAGCTTATCAGGACATTCCAGGGACAGAAGGAGACGTACTGAACTGTGACCTGGCACTTATTCTCTCCTCTTTTGCCTCCAAAGTTCGGGTTTATTTGGCGAGCTCTATGTGGAAAAAGAAACTTACAGCTGCACGCAAAAGAAACACACGTTCTCCTCTTTCCATCTGCAGTATTGCTCTACTAAACCGTCTCACCGTCCCCGTGGCGTCACGAGTGGAACAGAGAAAATGCTTCTCTTGTTTAGGTGTTAAATAGGATAATTATGTAAAGATGGCTTGTTTTATAGGAGCTTCCTGGATGCTGTTGATTAGATCAACTAATTTCTAACTCAATTAAAGTCCAAATAGACAAATAAAATGCAACAAAAAAAAACATGGGAATAAAATATTGAACCAGTGGTGTAAAATGCAATTACATGATGTTTTGCTTTAAATTACTTAATGTCAAATTGCCTTGCAACACACTGATTTGAAAGCTAATTTGAGCATAATCAAATCTTAAAATGTTAAATTGCATCAAAATAGGCAGACAGGGATGCATTTAGTAGTACAAGTGGGAAATATGGATGAAATCTTAGTAATTGTAAGACTTAATTATTATTTGATTAGTCAATTGACAGAGAACTAATCTGCCAACACGTTCTCACTCCCAACTCGTCAAATACAACAGCTGGGTCAGTGGTCCTACGTTCCCCTCTAACGGCAGTTTTGGACGTGACAGTTTCCGCTTGTTATATGCATATACTTTCTTTTCAAAATAAACTTCCAACGTAGGTTTACTTCGTTTTTAGGTTTACTTACACAACAAAACTTCTTGATTAGGAAAAGGTCGTGGCTTGAGTTAAAGTGAGTTTGTCATGTAGAATAACGACGCTTGTTCAGGGGTGTAAGAAAATATTGATATACATGAGTATCACGATATTATGTGTTGCGATACTGTATCGATTCTCCAGAACGCTGTATCGATTTTTAATAAACTTCTTAAAAATCTGACGCAACTGTCTTTCGGAGGTTGGCTCATATGAAACTACAGAAACCTGAGGAATCCATTGGTACCAACCATGTCATACTAGCTTGTCAGGAAGGAAGCTAAATAACACTCCAAGGTTACACTACATTTTGGCGAGGAAAAACTTGAAAACAGGGGTCCTTTGACCTCTGACCTCAAAATATGTGACTGAAAAATGGCCATGACAGTTTTTCCTCGCCAAAATTTAGTGTAACGTTGGAGTGTTATTTAGCCTCCTAGTATAGTAAGCTAGTACGACATGGTTGGTACCGATGGATTCCTTAGGTTTCATATGATGCCAGTATCTTCTCTCTAGCTCTAAAACTGAACCTGCTACAGCCTCTGAAAACAGTTAAGTTGGTCGTGATCGCGGGTCTCAGGGGGTTAAAAAATACATTGCAGCTTATATATATATACACACACACATACACGCTCATTGACAGCTAATTCAGCATGCACACGTCACACACCTGCCACACAGTCTTTTGAATCCTCCTTCCAATCTCCAAGCCTCAGGCATGCTCTGCTGGGGATGTTCTCAAAATACACCCATCAATCATTCTGCCGACAGCTTCGCCCGGCCCTCCCCGCCGCCACTCCGCTCGCGACTGCTGCAGGAGTATCAAGGTGAAGGAAGGCGCTGCTGCGTCTCTCCATCTATAATCCCTCACCTGTAGGACACGGTCTGCACACACACCGTGGAAAGAGTGTGTTCTCGCATTCAGTGTCCTCTAAAAAACTTCCTGCGTCCCACAAAAAGTCTAAGGTCTCACTGAGCCGGTGTTGCACCGAAATCTGTGACGGGAGATTAAATAACGCTCCGCACTTATGCTAAATTTTGGTGAGGAAAAACTGGCATGGCCATTTTCAAAGGGGTCCCTTGACCTCTGACCTCAAGATATGTCAATGTAAATGGGTTCTATGGGTACCCACGAGGCTCCCCTTTACAGACATGCCCACTTTATGATAATCACATGCAGTTTGGGGGCAAGTCATAGTCAAGTCAGCACACTGACACACTGACAGCTGTTGTTGCCTGTTGGGCTGCAGTTTGCCATGTTATGATTTGAGCATATTTTTATGCTAAATGCAGTACCTGTGAGGGTTTCTGGATAATATATGTCATCGTTTTGTGTTGTTAATTGATTTCCAATAATAAATATGTACATACATTTGCATAAAACAGCATATTTGCACACTCCCATGTTGATAAGAGTATTAAATCCTTGACAAATCTTCCTTTAAGCTACATTTTGAACAGATAAAAAATGTGCAATTCATTTGTGATTAATTGTGATTAACTATTTTAATTGAATGACAGCCCCAAAAAATATTAAAATACATTTATGTTTTTTTAACAATTTAGTTTTGCCTGTTTTCTCTCACGTATTTTCCTCATTTATGACACAGGTACAGTGAGGTCACATCTTCTGAGAAGAAATCGTCATGTGTTGCTGGCTCTCTCCGATGGTCACAGATTTCAGTGTAACACTGGCTAAAAGGACACCTGAGTGAACAGGAGAGATGACATTTCCCTGGTTGAAGGAGCTTTGCCTTGTCGCATCCACCTGGACATTCATGATGAAGTATCAGAAGAACACAAACAACGCAGGACGGCTTTTTTTAACTGCAGACGTGAGAAAAGAAAAACGAGTAAAACATGAGGCCCGCTATATTTCTCCCCGGAGAGAGGACAATGCCAGCCTGTGAGAGACGAGAATAACTTAGTCTCTTTGCCCGTGAAGCTCCTCACATGACCAGAATGTAATTACACGTCTAGGTTTGGTGCTCTCCGTCTTCACACGAGCAAAGTCTGCTGGGAAGACGCACTCTAATACGATTAAAATCCTTCAAACCTGAGCACCATCAAAGTTATAATCCCTCTATGTGTCTATGTTCATTCATATACTGTACATCCGGTGTTGTATGTGCTTCGTTTTTTCCGGATGGGACACGCTGTCTTCTGATGAAACGCGCTGAAATAGTGACGAGAAACATCTTACAGTTTTGTTTGATTTTAATTCACGTATCAGGGGGATTCTTGCTACCTGCCTTGGCATACCTGAGGTGGAAAACGAGCTGAATAAGTAAAGAATACAGTGAGGCAACAGCTCGGATTTTCTCAGCCAACAAATATTTGGCAGGACAGGAAAACACAAACAAAAACCAACTTCAAGAGGGTGAGAGTGAGGGGAATTAAAGCAAACAGCGAGGTTCAGTAAGGAGCCTGGAGGAGAGGAGACAGGAGGACAGGAGGGGGACAAAGACGGATACGGAGGTGGGAAGGATGGTGAGAGAGAGAGAAATATAGAGCGAGTTATGTAACTACAAGGCGTCTGTGATGTCAACGGCGCCGTCTTCTCTGGCGCCGCCGCTCCTTTGAACACGCAGGAAAGAGCGCGCTAAACCGAACACACATTTCTCTGCTTATTTTGACAGACTCCGGTTGTATGTGTTGCAACTGACTTTCAACATGAGAGAGAACAAGCTGTCTTTACCAGCGGTGAAAACATTTACTAACATACTGCATTTAAGCACAGTTTACTGGAGGATTTCCATATGATGCTACTTTATACTCTTATTCCACTACATTGCAGAGGAAAATATTCAACTTCTTACTCCACTACCTTTGCTATGGTAAAAGATATTACATATAAAATATGTGTCTTATAATATAAGATACGTTGTGATAAATTAAAGAAACCAACAGTGTATAAAGTAGTAAAATAACTACCAACTACAACAGTACATGTGGCTTACTATGGAGGATGGAAAATGCAAAAATAAAAAAATGAATAAATAAATAAATGACTTGATAAATAAATAAATATACCATTAAATGTACCAAAAAATAAAATTACAAATAAATGTATTAATTACATTTATATAGACATTAATTAATTGTTAAAAAACATACATTTATATTTCTGTTTTAATGGGCTTATTTATTTACCTTTATATTAATTCTCTTATTAATCTATACTTCTAATTCATTTTTCTTTTTCTTTATTAATTTTATTAACTTTTACATTTATTTATTTATTTTAGCATTTATCTTTTATTTATTTTAAATTATTTTTTTTAATGTGTTTATTCATATTTAAATTGTATGTAGGGGAATTCATGCAGAAATGTGCGTTGTAGACATCCATCACAGTTAACAGATCAACTTTCTATTTGAACTTTGACACAGGGATTATAGTCTTCATTTGGATACTCCGAATAAAGTAGTTTATATCATCTATAAAAGTACATTTTGCTGATAATATTTATGTACTCTAAGAACATTTTTGTAGACTATGTTGTGGTATTGCTACATCTAAGTAAAGGAAATACTTCTTCCACATCTGGTCTTTACTGTGTACCTGTGTGTGTTCACCTCCATACACAAAGTCCCTACTTAATACTCCTCCTCCTCTCAGTCTGTGTTGTCCCGTCACAGCTCACAGACTCCACCCTGCAATCCTGTTAGCGCTTATCAGAGCATGGCTCAGCTCCAAACACGGACTCACACATCTACTGTACCTTTTCCACCAATCAATACCAAATCTACAGCGGCAGCTTTTTCTCTCCCTAACTGAGCTCAGCTCTCGGAGGGCGGCTGGTGCCACCAGGCTGTGGAAGTTTGGAGTGAACAACACACCTTTCATACGGCTGCTTACACAAACTCCTTAAACTGGAAACACTATTACTGCTGGCAGACAAGAAGAAGCAAACACCGAACAAGTGCGTAAATACAGAGGACAACACACTGAATGATCAGTTATGTCACTGATAAAAAAAAAAATGTATGTGAGAACAAGAAATCTTGCTAGCGAGGCTAAAAATGTTTGGTGTTTTTTTTGCACAAAAAAACATCGCTGAATGATTTTATTTCCAGACAGTCGACACTAACTGACTCAGAATGTGACAGTCCAACGTGGTCAAAATTACAACTATCTATTGGCCCAACAATCATGTGTAATGTGTGTCCACTCACTTACAGACAGACCCACAGCCACCATTAAGCGCTACATTCCCTCCAGCCGGGACTAACTGGATTAGTTGCCCGACCAGATCAATAACAGTCCTCGCAAATATCAGCACATCTCCTCTTGTGGAGCGTCCTTGGTGGATAAATCGGATTGGAAGTGCTGGAGATGAAAGCCAAATCAAATTTTGACTAATTCCTCACGGGCGTCTCCGTCTTTGTTTCTGTATCATTTCATCATCTCGGAGATCTTTCTCCCTTTAATGTCTAAAGATTGAGAGGGGGAACGGGGGGAGATTCAGCAGCTACACAGGAGGTCTTCTGAATAAAATGCAAGATTGGGAAAGTAATTCTTTTGGACGGATAAAAGAGGCGATGTGTCAACAGGAAGCAGTCCCCGTGTTTAATGCCACCTCACACAGTGCAAATGTTTTCAGACCAGGTACCATTTCTCCTTCTCTCACTCCATCTTGCTGCAGTCGAACAGTATATGCAAACACTTCTTAACATTTGTTTTATCCTACTCAAGGTAGCAAACGTGGACAGGAATTCAAATAGCGATTCAGATATTATCCTCTGTGTACTTTAAGCTAAATGTCAGCATGCTAACATGGTATAGGATTTACCATATTACCAACTTAGTTTGGCGTGTTATGCTGGGCACACACACAACACAAGAATAAAGCTGAGGGTTTTTTACATCCCCTGATCAGCTGCGGAGTCCATCCTGGCCGCAAATATTAAACATGTTCAATATTTATGATCGGACATCGTGTTGTGTGTGGGGGGAACCCAGAGGACAGCCGATGACACAGTCATGTGGGAAAGAATGATAGCCAACTGACCGAAGAAGGAAGGACAACAACCGCCATCATGGTGGCCATGAATAATGCAAAACGCGAAAATTAGTAGTAAGATGGACCTCAGAAATGGAGGACCAACTTGTTGGTTTGTGGCAAATGGTAAATAGACTTGCATTTATATAGTGCTTTTCTAGTCTTCCGACCACTCAAAGCACTTTACACTACATGTCAGCATTCACCCATTCATTCACACACCGATGGCTATGCCTTTTGAAGCAATTTGGGGTTAAGTGTCTTGCTCAAGGACACATCGATATGTGACCCGGAGCAGCCGGGGATCGAACTATATCGACCTTCTGATTGGTGGATGACCTGCTCTACCCTCTGAGCCACAGCCGCAACAACACAAGTGTGTATTTAACGTTTCTCCATGACTTCATCCATATTTTTTTCTTCGTCAATTTTCAGTACAAAGAAGTGCAAAAACTAAAATGGTTAATTCTTCCATCCCCTGTTTTCTAGTGTGCATATGTAGTCTTCATCATGAGCGTTACAGCTGGTCTATAAAATGTCAAAAAATGGTGAAAAACATCGATCAGTGTTTCCCAAAGCCCAAGATGACTTCCTCAAATTTCTTGTTTTGTCCACAACTCAAAGATATTCAGTTTACTGTCATAGAGGAGGAAAGAAACCAGAAAATATTCACATTTAAGAAGCAGCAATCAGAGAATTTTAAGTTTTATTTCTTAAAAAGTTACTCAAACGGATTCATAAATTATCACAATAGTTGCCGATTCATTTAATAGTTGAAAATTAATCGAGTAATCGTTGCAGCTCTAGTTTCAGGAGTGCTTGTCTGTCTCTCCGTCTGAATCTGTTTGAGTGCCAAATGTATTTTTAGAGAAACTCTATCCTTGTGCTTACGCGTTTACCAGGAATATGCACACAAACACTCCCACCCTCCCGCCATGAACATACAGACACACACATACAAAAAAACGACTGTCATTTCTCATTTGTTGTCTCTGTCCATCTCCAAAAAATCCAGTCCATCTCCTCAGCTCCACTACCTCCCTGTCTATAACTCAGGCGATAAATCTCCTCCCGGTCGCACGCATAAAGAAAAGACGAATGGGGAAGTGGGGAGTGAGGGCGAGGGCGAAAGAGATAGATGACACACTCGTATATATATGTACGCTCGTCTATAAAGCCGCTGCTTTGACATTCATCCCTCTCCTTTCTTTTTGGTGTGTGTGGGCGGGTGAAGGACACTCCACATCTCTCGGAGAATAAAGAAGTCTTTGTAACCTCCAGTCTCTCTGGACCTGGGCTTTAAACACACATATCACGGGGCTTCCTATCCCCGGCGACGGGTGTTGACACACACACCAACACTGTCACCGTATAACTCCTAAAAAATAAAAACGCCGGCTCACAAGAATCAGCGAACGAACTGAAATCATCTCACTATGCATCGTCAGATCAACAGGCAAGGTTTTAAATCTTGAAAATGAATGCTGTGGGGAAGTTGTGTGATTAAAATGCATGAACATGAGGAGCAAAAGAAATCACAAGGACAGGAAAAATAGATAAAGACGGAGCACTCACCATCCTCTTTGCATTCCTCGGGCGGCTTTGCCTTCTTGGCTAGCCTCGGGTCCAGCCACGATGTTGTCTTGGTGTTGTGGCTGTGAAGAGACGACAGAGAGAGAGTGAGAGGGAGTGTGATAGATGGCGAGAGAGAGGAGACTTGGCAGAAAGAGAGAAGGAGGTTGGTGGATTCTTAATTCGGCTGGAGAATCATTTCAGAGAGGAAAGATGAGACTCCCTTGTGTGCCTGCTTCCGAAAAAGGTGACGAGAGAGACGTGGAAAAAAAGCTTTAGGTTAACAAAACGGACAATCAATACTTTTAATTTGCTTACTGTCTCTCATTAGCAGGCGTTGGAGGAGGAGGAGGGGAGTGGAAACAGATAGAGGGGTGACTAAGGGAGTAATGGAGGGGAACAGCTGTGGGCTTGGCAGATTCATCCACAGCCTCGGGCAGAGAGCTGGATCTAGATCAGATATGATGTGCCAGGGAAACGCGACGCATCTCCACGGCTCATCTGAAGCTCCGGAGCCACAATGGCCTCCCTTCATGGTGACAGTAGGGAGGGGGGGGAGGGCAGGGGAGGCGTACACAAAGTGCCTACAGTAAAACACTGAGGTGAGAAGATGAAGAGGATCCTGTTAAGATGCGCCCCGTTGTGTCTTTGTTCTTGTCAAGACTTTCAACTTGAACTTATTTCCCAAAGGAAATTTCGTATTTTGTTTTGTTGAAAGCTGCATTAATTACGTTAACAAGCTAAAAACACAACATCTCACTTATTATCACTTTATAAAGTTGTCACGGTGAGGGCAAACGGTTTTACACATCCAGCAGACATGGAGCAACACATTCAGAATCGTGTTTCTGTCCACCAGACAAATGTAACTCCAATATTTACTCTCCTTTTAGCTCTGTTTTGGTCTCCACCACCAAATCCTCAGGGTAAAAATTTGGCTCTTTAGCTGCTACAGTAGATGTTTGTTGCTACCTTGGTCTGTCTGCCTGCAATCGCTAAAACGAGGTGTGAGCATAATTTTGCAGTCCGTAAAAACCAAAACAGTGAGAGGCTGTAAAGAGGCTAAAAAGCTCCACAGAGCTGGAGGGTTGCATGCTAATTCGTTGTGGGTTTGTTACTGAGTGACACCTTTCCCATTAAATATAGTCATTTATTCATTGTTAATAAGAAAATATTGATTAGTGCAGCTTCATGAATATTTAAAGATATAAAAAATAAAGTAAAAATAGAAAAATAAACAACACTAAATGCCTTTACACACCAGGGGTGTTTTTTTTGTGTGATTAATTTGTATGTCAATATATTTCTTTTCTGAGCTTCTGCACCACGAAAAAAAGGCATCAACCAATCACGTTTAGCGAAACGGGTTGAGTTGTGCCTATATTTATGAAACAACAACACAGAGGCTCAGTAGTTTGAACCAGGACGGCAAACTTTATTACTCCTTTCAACCTTGCCAAAGGCAGCACAGACTAGATCCACTTCTTCCTATCTTACTTTTCAAAATAAAAGCCCTACATATAATATTTGCAGGCGAGTATTCTGCATTTTTTCGTGTCGTGTCACATCCCCGGTGTGTAAAGGCCTTACGAGTTATGATAGCAAATCTTTACTTAGGCACAGTTGTGTGCTAAATGCTAACTTGCTCATAATGACAATGCTATTGTGCCGATATTAAGCAGGTGTAATGTTTACCATGCTCATTGTCTTAGTTTACTGTGTTAGCATGCTTACATTTGCTAATTAGGACTAAACATAAAGGCTATTTCCAAATCACATACTTTTTCCTTTAACATACTGCGGCAGTACATAGGCTACCGTTGCAATTTAGGACATACTACTTCGTCATAACATTGTGCCTTGAACTTTGACCCTCTTGCTCTTATATTACAAAGGATTGTGGGTCAGAATAGCTAGAAAAGCAAGCTGCAAAATGAGACCGGATGTAGTAGAACATCCTGGTATTTTTGGCATACTGTATTTGACACACTATGTATCGGGACATACTAAATCTTTTTCTGGTATACTAAGTAGTATGGTAGTATGGGTATTGGAATGCAAAGAAAGAGCGTTTAGGGATCACCAAAGTTATTCCAATTCATCCTGAGGGGGAACATGAATGACAGAACCAAATGTCACAGTAATCCATCCAATACTTGTCGAGACGTTTCACTCAAAAACAAAAAATGTCGACCTCGTGGTGGCACCATGGCGTTCAGATATGTCCAGAAAATGTTGCCCTGTTGGTGGCGCTACAGGAAAGGTGAGATATTTCAGTGTGGACCAAAACTGGTGGACCGACAGACGGACATTGCCAACCCTAAACATAGATAAAAGTGGGAGATTAAGGCCTGCGCCAAATACAGAGCCAAATAAAGTGCAGTTCAAGGTAAGATAGTCTGTTTTTGCTCTGCTTTTGATTCCTCTCCAATGAATTCCACTCATTTCCTTGCTCTTCATTCCTCTCTTCTACTGCCATCTATTACTATTTATAGTGTAAATATCTACTTCTACTTCCTCTCTCTAGTCCTCCCTCTCACCTACTTTTTTTTTTGTCAAGCTTTACTATTTTTAATCACTATCACTTTCTTTTTCCATCCACCTCCATCTCCCTTGCTCTCCTCAGCCGCCTCACTTCAAGGGCTGTAGGTAAACAAATTGATCTCGTATGGAGGCCAATCAAAGGCAAGCATCCTCTTGGCAGCCGCTATCACTTTGGCACGACATCACATACGCCCAGACAAAATAAAAAAAAAACTTGAAGCTGCAAATTCAGTGGGCTAACTGCATTAGTTGTGTAATGCGCTGGATGGGCGTGGGAGCATGAGGTTTGTCTGTTTCGGGGAGGAGACATATGGTGAGTCGTCTGCAGTGGAGGGAATTAAAAGTCTCTGTGGCAAGAAGACGTGAAGAGGCAACATGTGCCTGGCTGGATGAAAAAAATCACAGCTGTCTCGTTTTTTAGTCTGGTGTAGCTGCTCGTGATGCGTTCGAGTGTGCTGGGATTCAATCAACGCTGTGGAGATATTTAGCCTAATGACTGAAATGATCTATTGATGCAATAAGAAACAATTTCTAGCAGAATAATTTCCTATTATGGCTACATTAGTTGAACCCATGTCCACATCCATGAACATACAATTTCCCCCACACCACCACCACAACACAGCAACTCCATTACTCTTATGTAACAAAGACTCACCTCCACGGTTTTACTGCGGCTGTAAAAAGCTAACAACTCCAATGAATTAAACTTTAGCGCTTGTATAACGGAGTTCTGTGGAGCAAGGTATTCCTGGGGACCTCTAAATCTCATTAAACCACCAAGCATCAATTACGGCCTCTGTGTGTGTCTACACAAGGGAGTATACAGAAGTAAATTTAGATGTTACCGAGCCCTAATCTAGTAACTCAGGCTCAATTTATTTTTGTTACGGGAGAATGAAGATACTAACTCACCTTGCGATCTCTAAAGGCTGGAACATGAGCGAGGTTGTTCTAAAATGATTGCCCGGTTGTTTCTTTTACACCTGTACAGATTTTGAATTTTTACAATTACTTTCGCACCACCCAAAGTCTAATTTTGTTTAACTACTTTAAGGCTGCACTAATCAATATTTGTATTTTAACAACAGGTCAAATGAAAGGGGTCGCTCATAGTCACAAACCAAACTGCACTTTCCCTCAGCTTTAAAGAGCACTTTAGCATCTTTTAGCTCACTGTTTTGGTTTCCGGAAACTCCAGAGGTGGCGATGATTTGCATAAAGCAGCCTAGACCTTAACTTTATGAAAATGAGGAGTGGGCAACGTGACGGTCCGTCTCTCAAAACGCAACACTATGCTACCAGAATGCATCGCACAGGTGCTTACATAGACAATGAATGGGGATCGTGGAAAGGACGGATCCTGTGGACACGTACATAAAGACTGTACTGAGGTAGCCTCCCACAGCCATGCTAGTCACTGTCACCAGCATCATTTAGCCATTTACCACACTGACAGTTATTATTCACATATCGTATGTGCCTCAAATCTCAGCGTGAAAGCCTCGACTGACCTGCTACACAACAGCTTTTCGTCGTTTTCTCTCCTGTGACAGCGAGTTTCTTTCCCCCCAATGGGAGCGCAGCCTCGGCGATGACGCCATACTGGTCTGGTCTATTGCTTGGAGCCATAAAGCCCATCTATTATATATTTTTTTAAGACATGGTAGGGGAACATATCGGAGATCAGTGTTTTGGGATTTATTGTTGGTGCAACCAACTACTGTAAACCGCAACTCTTTGGCATTGAGTTATTAATTTAAACCGGTTTGTTTAAAGTAGAAGCTTGGAGACATCTTTCAACTTCTTCTGTTTACGCTGTCGCCGTCTACGACGAAAAGTCACTAAGAAGATTGCCTACCATCTGGCGAGTTTGTATGCCAGCATTCTTTCCGCAAAGAATTTCATGAACACCTGAGTGTGAGACTAAAATACTCATCAGCGTTATAAAGTATGACAGTCCTGGATCAGCGTTACATGTAACCATGACACTTACTCTATGAAGTACACCTCTCCTTTTTCGGTGTATGCCATTTCCCAGTTGTCCGGCAGCGGTCCTAGCTCGTCGTTCTCGTCTGGTTTGGGTAGTGTCATTTTCGGGGACTGTCCGTCATCTTTGGGCGCCTCGGGCGGGGCCTCTGCTGGGATGCTCGGCGGGGCGATGTCCCCCGAAGCGTCTGTACTCTTGTCCTCATGTTCGCTCGACTCTGAGGTGACAAGAGAGCAAGATGAGTCAGGCACGTCGTTATCGCTCCGGGAGGAGAGGGGGGATGAGGAGAGTGAAAGACAAGGGAGGTGAAGCGAGGACAACAAGACGTAGGAGGAGGCAGGGATTGAGAGTCGGGGTTAGGGTGGAGATATAAAAAAAAAAAAAAGGAAAGGATGATTAGAAAAAGGTGAGGAGCAGCGGTGACTCAGGGGAGAGAGGTGAAACCAGGAGAGAGAATGATTGAGGTTAACAAGACAGGAAGACGAATACAGCAGAAGAGACAATGGAGATTGAGAGAGAGAAGCTGGCTGTGATGCCCTAGTTTGAGTTGTAGCAGTGTGTGAATGAGAGAAATGGTGTGTATGGAAGAAAGAGAAAGAGATGGCGAGGGTGTGTGTGCTTTCCCAGATGAGAGCTGCAGGAGGGAAGTGGAAAGAGGACGAATGAGAGCAGGGATTCAGAGATAATCTATGGGAGGGAAAGAGCGAGGTAGCTATCTGCTTAGATCACAGTGCATGCTGTGCTCTATTGATTCCCTTTCAGCTCTCCTGGTCAGCCCACACTCTGTCCAGCTACAGAGACAAAACTCCCTCTGAGCCGAGCGCAGCGGCCCACTTTAACACCCAACATGGCTCACTGCACAACCCAGAGCCTCAAGTTATCGAGCATCTCAGCACCGCCGATAGGAATCGGTTAAAAAAGTGTTTGCTGCATTTTCTCTCAAGTGTGAAGAGTAATAGTGATTGTGTCTTTACCATAGACTCTATATAACAGCATGACAGCTCCCCTAAAGTGAAGCCAAAACACCTCAATCGCCCCCTGGTGGCTGGTTGCAGTATAGGTCATAAAGCCCGCCTCCTCCATGTTAGCGGAGCCAAACTAAAAAGTTTGGTTTTAATAACTTATTCGAGGCTGTAAAAAGGGGCTGAAACGTCATGATTGACAGCTGCGTTGAGAGGAGATGTTACTTTAACTTTCCATAACCGTGATTATCTGTTCCAAACATAAACTGTATATAAAGATCTTTATATACAGACTAACTGTAACTAACTGTAAATGGTTAATACAGTCACTAACTGTTTCCCTAGCTAGTTTAGCAACATCTCCACCAACAGTAATTAGCCAGTGCTGTCGGATCGTCATGTGTGTTCATATCCACCCGCAGATGATGTGTCTGAAACACAAATCACGAGTCTGTGTAATAGAACTTGTGTAGTTATAGAGATATCATGGTAAGTTGTTGTTGTGTCTTTACCCTCAGGACCACTAGGGCTTTGGAATAAACAACCCGAGGAGACCAGGAGAGCAAAAACATTGTCTTCTTTTGAATAACTGGAAATTATATTAATTGGCTTTTATGTCATTTTTGTTGTGCCTTTAATTAACTTTATTTTTTTTATTTTCAAAAATATATATATATTCATAAACTTTTTTTATATTTATCTTATATTTTTACATTAACAGTAAATCTTGTTTTTTTAAATCTAATTTCCAGCATTTAAATGATCCTATAAAGTACTTTCTAAACATGAAGAAAGTTGTCATAAAGTGTAGAAAAAGTTTTATTATTGTTATATATTCATCTAAACCTGTCATTTTTTTTTTTTTTTTTTTACATTTACAGTAAAATCTTCTTTTTATCTAATTTCCTGCATTCAAATGATCCTATAAAGCACTTCACAAACATGAATAAAGATGTCATATACTGTATATTAAGTTTTATTAGTTATATATTCATCTAAACCACCATCATTTCATGTTACATTTAGGGTATCTCTTATTTTTAAAAAGCGCTTTGTTAATATTATGAAAGGTGTCATTCACTGTTTATAAAGTTGTATTATTGTAACATAGTCATCTACAGTACATCAAGTCATATTAGCTTTAATTTTGCATATCTTGTTATTATCTAATTTCCTGCATTTAAATGAGTTCCTTCTGCATTTTTCTTCCTTTCTTTCTTCTTATTATCTTAAGCACTTCGTAAACATGCAGAAAGATGCCATATAAATAAAGTTGTATTACTATAATTATCGTAGGAAGTTGTCAGAGAAATGTCTGCAAATGAAGAATCCTACCTTGTTTGTGCTCTCTGCGGTAAGAAAACCAAATTCTCATCCTTTTACGAAACCTCTTTGGGATCAGTGCCCGAACGCTTTGACTTCTCTTCTCTGTTCTGACGCTGCTGCTGTGAGGGACTCGATTGTCCTGAGGCCGTAAAACCAGCTTAGAAAGTCACAGGACCACAGTGCGGTTTTGGATTTGGAATCACAAAAATCAAACTCATAAAGCCTCTTTTATGACGGTCTGTTCATGTGATCATGGGATGCATTCATCACACAAGATTTGCGTGTGTGTAAGCATGTGTGTTTGAGTGTGTGTTCATATTAAGTTGTTATATACAGTGTACACAATAACAAGGTAGGTTCTGATGTGTCTTAGCCTTATTCAAAATGTTGTTGTTTAAGGAAACATCTGTACAAAGAAAGGTCCTTCTCTATTATTTATACCTCAAGAGGTTTGGCCTGGTTGCGTGCTATGTTAAAATGTCACTCCTGCCTATTTTCAGGATGTACAGGCAGGATAACACTGGTTTGGACAGGGCTGATTCACAAGTGAGAGAAAACACTTCATAAAAATGTCCTTGTTGATTATTAAAGAGCCCGCAGGCTGCTGTTGGATTGGAGAGCATTATGTGCGTATGCCCTCTGGCTATCTGGGCTGAGACAGTGCTCAATAATGATACCTAATAAATGATATTAGATTCTAGAGAGCACTAATGCTTTAATCATAAACTGTTTGGTCTGCAGAGTGAATTATAATTCACCGTTTACATATCATGCCATTAAGTTGCACATAAAGATATTTGTGTAGCCAATTAAAAGTGATAATCTGCCATAAAATCATTTTCCAAGAAAACCATGTAAAAGCAATCTGTTGCTGTCTCTGTTGCTAGGCGACCACTCTACGGTGGAGCCTGTTGCTCAGACTAAAACAAGACTATCAACTGCTGCAGATGAGCCCGACCCGGAGCGTGACCTCAAACCTAGCTGTCATGACGAGGCTTCTAGCTCAAGCGACCTCTGGCTCTGCGCCTGTGGAAGGTCGTGTTCGGGGCTGACCTGGGGTGACAGCAACGCCGTTGCCATTGACGACGGGTCTCTCCTCCTCCTCCTCCTCGGGGGGCTCGATGCTGGCTTTTTCCATGTTGCTGACCGACTTGTTACGCTTCCTCTTGCCCTCGGAGGTGGGTCTGGCGCCCGGCAGCAGCTGGTCCGTTACATTTAGCAGCAGAGCGCTGGGCTCGGCCGGAGGCTTCGGGGTGCCGTAAAAGTTATCTGGAACGGAGAGGAGGAAGAGGTGTGAGACATTTTATATGCTTACGGCTTACATCTTTTATCTTTAGCCATGCTAGCTGCGTGACAAATGTCTGTCTGCTGGTGGGTCGGTCCACCACTTCCCACTTCCAGTCTTAATGACTTTGGTGATCTGCTGACTTTTTTCCAAACGCCACCATGACGTAGAGATTTTAGGTTTTCAGTGAAATATTTTTAACTATTGGGTGGATTGCCATGAACTTTGCTAAAGATATTCAAGGTCCCTAGAGGATTCATTGTAATAATTTTGGTGATCCCTTCACAATTTATCTAGTGCCATCATCAAAATTAAGATTTTGTCTGTTACTTTGGTTTATACGGAAGCCCTGAAAGGCAAGTGAGAAAAAAAAAAAAGTCCGATATAAATTGTTTTCTCTCCTGTGTTTATGACTTAACATAGGGCTGCAACTAAGGATTATTTTCACTGTCGATTAATCTGTCGATTATTTTCTTGATTAATCGATGTTGTTTGGTCTATAAAATGTCAGAAAATGACGATCAGTGTTTCCCAAAGCCCAAGATGACATCCTCAAATGTCTTGTTTTGTCCACAACTCAAAGATATTCAGTTTACTGTCATAGAGGAGTAAAGAAACTAGAAAATATTCACATTAAGAAGCTGGATACAGAGAATCTTTGCTTTTTTTTTCTTAAAAAAATTACTCAAACCGATTAATCAAATATTGAAATAGTTGCTGATTTATTTAATAGTTGACAGCTAATCGATTAATTGTTTTTTCCACCTGTTTCACAGATTAAATATTTCTCAAGCAACTTCTTCTACTTCTAAATAGGACTAAAAGCGTTAATGTTTTCTTCCAGGTGAGTTTCAATTTCTCCATACACTAAAAAACACAAGGTACATATGTTGCATTACAACAATGAACACTGACAATGAATTCTTCTTCTTCTTCTTAAAAAAACCCCCCTTTTCCCATGGATTAAAATGTTTTAATAATTAATTTAATTAATTTAGAAAGATTGTCCTGGCAAAACCTTCTTTCCACCTGTTCTTAAGTAATAAACTATGGAGAGAAAACTATTTAGAACAGACTTAAAAAATGGATAACCCGAAATTGTTTTCCTTGTTTGCCTCTCAGGGCTTCCATACATTTATGACAAAATACCTATAAAAATGATGCCATTCAGCTTTCCTTCTATTGTAGTGCTAATTAACAATGCTAACAGGTTACACTAAGTTGCTGAACCCACTAAACATCAGCATGTTAGCGTTGGCATTGTGAGTGTATGCTGACATGCATTAAGCTTTAAGCACCTCTGTGCCTCAGCACAGCCTCATAAAGCTGCTCCTGTAGCATTTCTTCTCTCTAAAGTGTAACAAGTCAATATATTGTTATGGCAACACCAAGAGGGAACAAGGGCCTGCAAGATTATTGCATAAAATCAGCATTTACATTAAGCTGTAATAAAGGAAAACATAGCGATAAAGATAAATCCAAAGCACATAACGTAAATGCAAAGAGAGAGAGTGAAGAGGGAGAGCAAAATCACAGCAAAGAGGACTGAAGATTTAAGAAAGTAAGGATGAGAGGAGTGGGAACAGTAAGTCAGAGGAGGTTTGTGACACCACGGCAACAGCTACAGGGAGGATGAGGTGCTCTGTGCCCACGCCGAAGCCAGCTGATCCATGAACACACAAGCTGCAGGCTCAAAATCACATCATGCCTTACAATATTACAACGGTAACAAAATCTGCACAAAACAATGCTTGTTTGCAAACAAAGAAACCCATTTTTTGGGGGACATTTGTTGGTGCCAAGTTCTTCCATCTTTTCCTCTGCACACTTACCGGACCATGCATGGATTTCCCTGGCATATGACTGAATATTATCGGTCTCTGGTCTGAGCCAACTATCACCTCTGGGAACAGCAGTTTTCTACTTGGCTCTGACTCAACAGCCCATTCCAGTCTGCTATGTTGATTTTACATTTTACTATCCTTCGTTTGTCTGCTAACAGCAGCCCTGACAGTCTCCATCAGTCATTGTTAAAACCACATAACTTCATTTTTTTTGCTTTAAGGGTCACTGTAAAGATTTTCTTTATATGAACTATTTACTTCTAAAGATAGAAAAATGCTGCTGCCAGCTAAGTCTGCGGATTATGAAGAGTAACTGTGAGATTGTTTCTGGAAAGGCATTTAAATGTTAAGCTTTTTAAATGCCATTTTTCTTTCAATGAGAACAAACAAAAATCACATCTTTTGTATTGTGGTGGCAGCAGGAATCTCAGCAGCGCGTATATCAAAACCTGATAGCGAACCTGAGCAAATAAAACTGTATCTGCATGGGGGTAAATAGGGAAATTGTGATTTTCTTATGAGTGAACCGACCCTTCAAATCAAAAGGTTATATGTGTCTTGAGGAAGGTGCAAGACTCTCAGGCATGTAAAACATTTTCAAAACACAGTGAAATACCTCCAAAAGACATTGTTGTCAAGCTGAATGCCAGACGGTTATTTATACCTTCTGTAAAAATGTGACATTTTGGAGGTTTTCACACAACAATAGCGAGGTTTTGAGCTTGCGACGCAGATGCTGGAGTGAGATGTCAAATCGTGTTGGTCCAAAGTCTGAGATACGCTCTTTTTTCTTTTAAAAGATCCGGCACTACTCGTCTCTGGGGCTATTTTAAATCCGAGAGCATGAAAGGAAGAGATTGCCTTCACGGAATCAGTTCAGAGGACATCAGCTACAGTTTAGGTCTGCAGTAGTTCTCACTAGGTTTGCCATTAGATAGTAGCTATCTCTTCAGCTCCACTCAAGTGTCCCTGGCGGAAATATCAGACATGAGAATACAATGCATGTTCGCCGGGCTCGAGCACTAGAGACAAACTCGACTGCAGACAGTCTTGTGGATAGGAAGAATAGCCAGAGAGATTTAAAAAAAAAAAACACATCAATTTCTATGTTTGAAAGACCAATTGAAATATCATGTTCACGTGTTGGAAAACACGAAGGCTGCAATGAAAAATGGAGGAGAGTAAAAGATTACGGCGAGCGTCGGGATTAGAGCCTCGGAACCTCAGACACAAATCCCTAACGAGCTGTAGATTTGCCTCCTAGAAGAAAGAAGAACGAGTCCAAGTGCTCCACGTGTGAACTTAAATAACCCGCAGCATCGCAGAAACCTGGACTTTGAAGATTCAGTTAAGTGGTGGAATCGCTGTCACATCTTACAGCCGCACTGATTTCAGTCTAGACTCTCACTTTACATGCCGGAAAAAAAAGAAATGAAAGTCTCAATTAACATATCCTACAAAATGATCCTCGGAAAGACAACAAAGAAATGCCAAAGCATGATTAAAATCACAACTTTCAAGCATTTGGAGCCGAGATTGTCAAATTTTGCTTGATGTTTTTCTATTTTTCTATAAAGGAGCAAAAATGGCAGCGGTTATTTTGGGCTTCTATGGCTCCAGATGTGAAAGTCCTTTTCATTGTTCTGCATAGATAATAAGAGCCGGATTGATAACGGAGACATACAATACTTGGAGCTGATGAAGACATTTTTATTTTCCCCCATATGTATATGTATATATATGTATATAAGAAGTGGACTTAATCACCGGGACGTCACCCATTGGTTTGTGGACTACGGGTTTGAGGCCTTGAATTTGGCATTTTGGCCGTCGCCATCTTGGTTCTTTGCAACCAAAAGTGAAACAAGAGGGTGGAGCTAAATACAACCTAACGCTGGCATTTTTAGGCGACCAAAATGGCTAAAATGAACTTTCATAATCTGAAAACACACTGTGAAAGGGTTAAAGCCAAGTCTTCTTCAATACAGCATGATGTTCATTTAGTAAAGTATGGTCCCATTTAGAGTCAAATAGACCATAAAGCAGGGGATGCTTTAGGACGTGGCTACTTTGTGATTGCCAGGTCGCTATCAAGACATTGTCCGGTCTGGGAGTTGTCCGTGTTTTCGTCAGTTCATGAGTTAATTACAACCTTTTGGGTCAGCTAGAAATGTCTTTTTGGCGACGGCCAAAATACCGAACTCGAAGCTTCAAAACGGAAGTCCACAAACCAATGGGTGACTTCACGGTGACTTCATCCACTTCTTATATACAGTCTATGTTTAAGACTCTTGATATAGAACCACAATGACCATAATTACTCAGACGTAAGAGCCATAATATAAACCTATACAGTATTGCTAAATTATCCTCGAGGCCTCTGTGTCTCTAAATTGAGAAACATTGCCACTGAAAGCAGAAGAAAAAACACTTCATGAACTACAGTTCCTCCCACAGAGTGACTAATAATGAGGTGAGGAGCTTCCTGTTCTTTGTAATACCAACTCAAACCTTTCTTCTGCTCCAACAGCAACCTCAATATAGCCTTCCTTTTAAATGTCTGCCTTTCTTCCACATCTAATTGGCCATTAAATTATTAAAATATATAAAACACTCAATGATGGCCGAGTGACCACGCAGAAGAAACTCTATCTCCCTCTCCCCGTGGAAGGCAGCTCCCATCGCAGAGAGGATCTAACACTGCTTCTGGCAACCGACCGTTAAATTGGCCGTCTGCCATTTTTTTCATCCTTCCTGCAGCGGTGGCAGGCCGATAGAGACCGGAGTCAGGTAGGAGGGAAGAAAGTTAGCTGTTTAATGGCAGGGGTCTCCTGAGTGTTGGAAGCAGCCAGGCAGACCAGGGGCTGCCTCTTTTTCAGAGTGGTTTAAAATCCAAGCCTGGGGCCTGTCTGACCACAGGAGAGAGGGGATTGATAGTGTCTGTTTGTTTTGATTAGGCGACTGAAGAGCCACTGCAGCTCAGACTCAAGGACCGAGCCAAGAGGGAGCCAACATGAAGCAACTGCATGCATATGTGTGTGTGTGTGAGTGGGTGCAGGCAATTCTCATACACCATTCGTAGCTATACCTACGAAAAATAATGCACTGCAATTCCTATATATATATCCCATAAAATCAATTTGTAGATAATCCATGAAATTGTGAACTAGGAAGTATAAAGAACGACAAACGCTGCGTAGCGAGAAGGTCGGGTCAAAAAACACCAGACTTTTGCACAGGAGACTGGTGTTTGTGTCCCGTGTGAAACCAGAAGTCAACGTTGATCGATTTGTTACGTATCTTCGGGACTTAAGTTACACCACTTCCAGAGTTATTTAACCCAAACCACGATCTTTTCCTCAACCTAACTAAGTAGTTTTTGTCACGTAACTTCCGTACTTAAGTTACATAACTTCCAGTGTTATATTAACCCAAACCACGATCTTTTCCTAAACCTAACTAAGTAGTTTTTGTAACGTAACTTCCGTACTTAAGTTACATAACTTCCAGTGTTATATTAACCCAAACCACGATCTTTTCCTAAACCTAACTAAGTAGTTTTTGTAACGTAACTTCCGTACTTAAGTTACATAACTTCCAGTGTTATATTAACCCAAACCACGATCTTTTCCTAAACCTAACTAAGTAGTTTTTGTAACGTAACTTCCATACTTAAGTTACATAACTTCCAGTGTTATTTTAACCCAAACCACAATCTTTTTCTAAACCTTACTAAGTCGTTTTGTTGCCTATACCTATATAAACAGTTTTTGTCATATAACTTCCGTACTTAAGTTACGCACGTCCGGTGTTATTTTAATCCAAACCACGATCTTTTTGTTGCCTAAACCTAACCAAGTTGTTTCCTGTGAAGATGGAAGTTTATTATGAAAAGACTAGAGCAGAAATTGACACATGCGTCATGTGTTCCTGGACATTCGTAGGAAAATGCGCGAGATATGAAGAATAACTTTTCATAATATATCATATGAATTGTTGTATGAGGATACGTTGGTGTGTGTGTGTGTGTGTGTGTGTGTGTGCTGGCCTCTCTTCATTCAGAATTTACAGAAGATTCCTTTCATTGTCCTACATGACTGATGACTTGTCTCCACAAAGCCAAATGATGGATGGGTGGAAGCATACTTGCAGTGTAAGGACGTGGAGTGATGAGCCCGTCTCAGCATTCATTCAAACCGCTGTCACTCACTCACAGAGAGGAAAAATACGCCCGGAGTGCCACATCGAGGCATAAATTCCATCAAAAAAATTAGGAATATCACAAAAGAGGAATGGCCGCAATCACAAGCGTGACTTAACTAAACCCTTACCTTCATATGTTCCGCTCTCTAGCAGGGCTCCACTTTTCTCCAATTCCATAAACCGGTCAATGGTCACGAAATTATAATCCACCCCTGGGACCTCTCCTTCCTTGGGCTGCCTGGTTGTGCCTGCAGGAGATAAGCGAGAGGAGTTAGAGCCGCTGCAGCTTTGAACGCCTCGTCGTCACCGCTGAATGAGAGGAGACTTTTAAGAGTGAGTCATTGTCGAGTGTTTTAGAAAAGATCAGAACACACTAGAGCTGAAACACGCTGACCCTGACCCAGCTCTTTTCATTAGGTGCCCGCTTTATTCCTTTTTTTCCCTTCATGCACAGTTCAGACTGATTATTTGAGCGGCGTCCTTTCAGAAGGGAGGAGTGGCGAGGTAGCATCTCAGGAGCTAAGTGATGCAATTTGGACACCAAGAGGAGAAATCAAGTCAATTTGCATGGAGCAGCTGACAGCATGTCGAGGAGCTGCAGTTCTGCCAGCTGACTGCGACACAGGAGTGATGAAAATATTTGAATAATAGTTGAATTTAAAGTCACTGACTATCAACTCTCCTCCGGTTACTAAAGAAATGTGTGTCAAAGTATTTACGATGTTAAACCGAGGTACAAACGACTTCCTAAATACTTCCTCATCACCGTGTGCTAATTAGACTTGTTAAAACTGATCCTGGCTGTGATAACACGCAGGCACTCTACCCCCGAGGTGCTCAATGGGCTTTCACATCTGAGCGAGGGTTGTTCACAGTAAAAGAGGAGCCCGTAAAACACACTTGTTAGACCCTCACTACAGCATGTAAAGTATCCATCTGTGTGTTTTAAAGTTAGCAGGGGAACAACTGCTGCCGCTGATCACCCCAGGTGGGATGTGTGGGGGTGATTTGACTTTAAAAGGCCAACTGACATTGCTCCTGCATCACTACACAAGGTTGGAACGATGCCTGAGCTGTGTAATCATTGGGCCACAGAGAGCCAGGAGTTTCTTCCAAACGCTGATTACCAAACTTTCAATTACACAAAGAAAAGTAATTAGAGAAATTAGCAGTTCTTGAGACTACGCCGTGGGTAAAATGGGTTCTATTAGGGGCCAGTTATGCTAGAAAGTAACTAGTTTGTAAGAATTTTTTTTTAAAAAAATCGCCAAAATTACACCATTTATCATAGCCAGAAACTAGAAAAATAGAAATTATAATTGGGTCTTCAAATTTCCGTAGGTCCTTGAATGAATCATGTCTGTTGAACATTCACATCAGGAAAAATAACCAAATCTAAGCTTAAAATAGAAATATTTCATCAATATTTATTCTACAGGTCTCATTTAAAGTTTTGCTAAAAATAAACCGTTAGCACTAACCAGATCCTGTAAAAAAACATTAATTCTGCGCTCCTCAGCGCAACTGGGAAGCCATGAAGGACTCACCTGAGACCAACATTCATGTGATAAAAATTCAGTGAAATTTGGACTGAACTGCATGCTGTTTACACAGAAAAGAGAGGAGAGGTTGTAAAAATGTAAATAGTTCAATATGTATAGCATGTTGAGCCCACTTTTTTCCAATATTGGTAACACTTAAAGGCAATTGGAAAAAATTGTATATAGAGAATACATTCTTTTAAATTTTTGTAAATTAAATTATCAAAGAAATTTCTTTTTTTATGATTTAAGATTTTAGAAAATGTTTCTTCTTTTTTGGGGTATTCGGAGAAACCAAAAACCCATAATAAACTTAAGTTTTTAAACATATTGTCAATAATAAATCTACAAAGGTCTTGCCAGAATTTCTTGGAGAGGAAAAGTTGGATTGAAAAACAGGCCATCATAGAAATTGTGATTGTTTAAAGACGGAGATACCGTCACACAGGTTCAGACAATCTCTCCTGGAAAGCATTCATAGTGTTGCACTTGGTTGCTCACATTAAAAGTGTAAAAAAAAAATAGCTATGTAATAAATGAAACAGCTGATCAATCATGGCATGAGGTGTGACTGTCGGTTTCTGAACCACATCTATCCTAATTCCTATGTGGGAACGTTGTGGAGGGAGGGGGTTTCTGAAGCTGTATAGCCATCCAACAAGTACTTCTGAAGAGGTGTACTGCTGCTTTAAGAATGCACCGGAGTATGCTGGTAATAAACCAGTTTGTACGACGTGTTGTCCGACCATGTCTGAAGGCCACACTGCTGTCACAGCGAGGGATGACGTGATAACTGGGGAAAACGCACACTATCAAACACTTCCGTCTTTTTCTCTGGTGTGCCAACCTTTGAACAATGCTGCCATCGTCACAACTACTGACCATCCCAGCATCTCAAACATCTGGATGGTTACGATGTCTGAAGAGCGTTGAATCCATATTATTGGCCTCGAAATTGTGATTGAAGAAACTGAAGAAGCCTTTTCCATAAAAGGAACCAAAACATCTTCAATCAAGACTCTCTCCCAGAGATTCGGTTTCAACTTTCTCCAGACAGCATCAAACAATGTAATGAATGGAAAATTAATCCAAATGAGGCCATTAAGCTGCTCGCCAAGCCTTTCCAACGTCGCCTTGTTGATACGCTGATTAATTGGTCCTTAAATGAGGAATAAAATCCACAAAAGGCTTTACAATCAGCTCGTCTGACGCAGCTGAACCCTGGTTTTTGTTTACAGAAGATTCCGTCTGAAAAGTCACTTTGTTTCTCAAGCAATCAAGTAGTCAAACACGACCACCATATGGAATAAAGTGGCACCCTGTTTGCACATTTTCCGATCTCCAAGTGGAAATTTACTGTCGACGACCTTCAAAGCCAAAACATCAAACTGGAACCTGCTGACTGGGTAATTTGTAAGAGCTTATAAGAGCAAATGAGCAGCGGGGAATGCTGTCATTTGATGGAAAATGTGTGTGTTAGGTGTCGCACCTCCAGCGGAGAGTTTCTTGATTGTGTCTGTCTGCATGGGGGCTTGTGTACCCGTCAGATTAGCCTCCCTCACAGGCGGAGCTACTGACTGAGCGGCACACACACACACATTTCAAAGAGGACCTTTGATGTTGCAGAACTATATTTAGCAGCATCTTCTGCTGGGGACTTCTCTCGGGTGACAATTTCTAAAAGGAGGCAACCACAATGCCTCTCAATTTTCAGCCCTTTTGTATATAGGTCACGATCCTGTGGTGCAAAACCAGCGGTTCAAGCCTCTGTGAAGTGCAACAAGAATGGGTGTTTTTTAGGAAGGTATATCATTATTTATAATGCCTTGATTACAGCAAATTGGGAAACTCATTAAGGTTAAATACCGCGTCCATCTTTTTGTCAGCTTGGATTCTTAAATACCCTCAGGTGTGGTTCTGGATTTGGGTCATTTCAGGAGTGTGGGAAGCTCACTAAAAATAAGTACTGTGTTTTTTTTTTTTTTTGCACAGACACCTTTCCTATCTGTCAGGTTCCTGTTTAGTTGAGAGACAGAGAAATAAAGAAAGAGGTAGATCAAAAGATGAACTAGACTTATTCAGTATTAAGCTGTATTTACAATTGTGCGTGAGGAAGTTATGGTATAGCAAAAAAAAAGGGGATTCACAGGAAAATACATATTCAAGGAAGGGAGGGAAACTTATTTTGTCGCAGATTACGTTTGTCTTTGACGTATCACGAATAGTCCGCGGTAGGCCGCAGCAAGTGGTGTAGCGACGCAGAGAGCAGGTGACGTAGTATATCGAGCGTCCGTTAATGAATGTTACGATGAAGGTGCCAACTTTTCCCATCAGAATCTAATCTAAATACTCATTCACACACCGATAGCTATGCCTTCGGGAGCAATTTGGGGTTAAGTGTCTTGCTCAAGGACACATCGACATGTTATCTGGAGCACCCGGGGATCGGACCACCGACCTTCCGATTGGTGGACAACCTGCTCTACCCTCTGAGCCACAGCCGCCCCCGCATAACTCTCTGCATTTTCAAGACCAAACATATTTGTGTCAGTACAAATATAACTGCATGGTTGAAAAACTAGGGAAAAGATTTCTGAGTGACAGCTCAAAACTGAACTCTACAGCCATCAGTACCAACAGGTGTCGCCAAATCAACTAGAACTGAAGCCTTAAAGATGTACAAAACCACAGATATAATTCTCTAAAATAAACACCAGGTTATTCTACTTATTAATGGAGTTCACTTGCTGTTGTTACCTAGCCTCTTCTATTTGCTCCTGATGAAGGTTTTAAGTGCAACTGAAAGCTTGAAACTGCAAATGTGCCCCTGCCTTTCATGATTACTTCAGCTGTTAATGATTTAATGGAAATAGTTAGTTTTTTAGAGGGCAAAACTTCTCACTGTCTCTCTATATCATTAAGAAAATAAAAGAATGTAATGACAATTACTTTGGGGTGCACTGCAATTAAAGTATGACACAAATCGGCGGTGCTATCAACGGATGAAATCCGACGCTATAAATCCGTTCCTATACGCTGGGAGCATCATCTGCCGCGCACCATTAAACAGAAGTATAAATCCTCCTTTAAACTTTACTGCTGCTTCTAGCAGTCTCCACAGCAACGAACTGATCACCACAAGTGAACTAGTGAATAGCAGGTCATTTGTTCGATGTTGCAACTGATTTCTTCTCTTGGGATGCAAGTCAACAAAGGAGACGGACAAGGAGGGACAATGATAATGGTTACTGGGATGGTGATAGTAGGAGTAAGAGGCAAGCATGGGCAGAAACGGATGTATGAAGGGAAGCACGTGTAATGGACGAAAGAGCCGCTTAAGTTGTAGCGTGGGCTGAAGCTCTCGAAGCCTACAGCCACCCCGCGGTTCTCCAGTACGTCCTCGAAGCCACATTCAACTCCACAACCACAGGCCACAAGTCCAACTCTCACTTGTGCGGCTGAGCACCATTACCGGTCGGCCCGGTCACCGCTAACACCTGTAGTGGTTTTACACCGGGAGTAGTGCTCCTACAGAATACATTAACACCGCCCCAAGCTCTCCCTATGTTAATAAAACACACTGTATTAAATGAATGACCTCTATGCCCGGCTTCACATTTGCACATTGCACAGTAAAAACACTATAACCTGAGATAACTGTAGGCAATATGAAAAAGGCTCAACAGGGACCCAGACAATCTGTGGAAAGCGGAAACATTGGCCTCTATTTGAAACAAAGGATTTATATCCAGAGAATATCCCGAGGCATCACACAGAGAGGGAGATTGTACTGTGTATTCATAACAAGTCAAAGCGTGTGTAAAGACCCTGAGGAAATGATTATAGCATGAGCATTTAAAATAATCATTTCCATACCATTACATAGCAGGGTGTAAAGCAATTGAAACAAAAAGAGAAAAATATCGGAACGAATACAAACTTTTGACTTTAACGTATTGGTTATTGTGAATGGTAACACTTGTAGTGTAATGTCCTTTTTACTAAATATAGACAGAGAGCCGGAAAATAAGGGGCATAATGCATGACTAATAAGCAGAGATGAGCTGAAAGGAAAGTGTTTTAGGGAGAAAATTAAGAGAGCGAGATTGTCTGAGGGAGAAACAGGACACAATGTCAGGTCGTCCTATCCTGAGGTTTGGTAACATGACGCCTTCTCTTTCTCAGAACTTGGAGCAGCTGAATCGGACCAAAACAGCCTGTTACGAACACATTAATGCTACAAAATACTAGAAATCTGGATTTTCAACATAGATCTGCGTATATTGGGTTGGTGGCCTTGCCATCAGTTCCTGGAAATGTTGTTTTTAGCCACGCTCTTGGGGTGGCGAAGTCAATCACATGGGTTACCATGAAATTTAGCACAGGCATTATTGGTTCCCGGAAGATGAATCCTACTGACTTTGGTGATCTCCTGACTTTTCTTATAACACCATTATCACATTGACATTTTTGGTTTTCAGTGAAAGGTCTCAAAAACTATTGGATGGATTGGCACGAAATTTGGTGCATACATTCATGGTTATGTCTAGATGGTAACGCACAATTTGCGAAATTCTCGCAAGATGGTTAAGGTTAGGCATTGACCTCGAATAGTTAAAGTTAGGCATTGACCTTGAATGGTTAAGGTTAGGTATCGACCTTGAATAGTTAATGTTAGGCATTGACCTTGAATGGTTAAGGTTAGGTATCGACCTTGAATAGTTAAGGTTAAGCATTGACCTTGAATGGTTAAGGTTAAGTATCGACCTTGAATAGTTAAGGTTAGGCATTGACCTTGAATCGTTGAGGTTAGGCATTGACCTGGAAGAGTTAAGGTTAAGCACTGGCCTCGAATAGTTAAGGTTAGGCATTGACCTGGAATAGTTAAGGTTAGGCATTGACCTGGAATAGTTAAGGTTAGGCATTGACCTGGAATAGTTAAGGTTAGGCATTGACCTTGAATAGTTAAGGTTAGGCATTGACCTGGAATAGTTAAGGTTAGGCATTGACCTGGAATAGTTAAGGTTAGGCATTGACCTGGAATAGTTAAGGTTAGGCATTGACCTCAAATAGTTGAGGTTAGGCTTTGACCTTGAATGGTTAAGTTTAGGATATGTAATTGGGTTTTTGCAGTTTTTGGGTTACCATTTAGACACGACTGACATTCACGTCCCCTTCAGTATAAAATGTACTAACTGTGGTGATCCCTTAGCTTTTCATTTAGCGTCAACATCATCACCTGCAAAACTAATGACATTCCCATCAGCATCAGCTGTGCCAATCAGCAAATGCTAGCATGCTAACTAACATACTGTACCAAACTAAGATGGTGAAAACGGTAACCATTATACCTCCTAAACAACAACAATCCTCTATTTGTATTGTTAGTTGAGCTCAGCAACAGGTGACACTGACAATTGGTAGCAGTAATAATATACTTAACTTAATTAAAGAAGTAGAGTGCCGCGTATATTTTACTGTTATTGCTGTAGCTTTGGGTGGACATTAACGTTAAGCAGCTTGTTGGCATCACTAAATTAATGCCCCGCCTCTGGTTTAAATACACACACACAGCAAAAATAACAGGCCTTGTTAGCCATCCATTGAGTGTCTGTAATCAGTTTAGTGTAGTATATCTGAATATTATTTTCTAGGTAGTGTATGAGGAAATATGTAAATTAGTCTGGGTAACAGCCGCAGTGAGGTGACAGACGTAATCCATCTACTGCATCATCTTTGTCTGCTTCTATGAGAAAAGTTTTATGTTTTGATGTTTTTACTGTTTTGTTTTTAAGTCTGTTAATTGTGTGTTTATGTAGTTCTAGTGTGAAACGTTTAAGCTACCATCATCTTAAATGAAACGAAAATAATATAAAAAATAAATTTGGGCATTAATTAATTGATACAATGTAACAAATTAATTAATTAATTTACGTTTGTATTATTTCCCCTTTTTATCTACTCTTCTATTTTTTATCTACTATTTTTTAATTTGAGCATTTATTTTTTATTCATTTAAAAAGTATTTTTAAATGTATTCATTCATTATTAAATGTATTTATTTAAGGGATGCACCGATACCGGATTGGATATCGGGCCGATACTGACTCAATTAGCTGGATCGGGTTTTGGTGACAATGGAGCAGATCTATTCAATTCAATTCTATGCTTATATACTATATACATTATACATTTTTGAAGATTTTTCACCAAGTTGCTGGTGATTTATTATTTTAATAATACATAACAATTCAGTAAATATATATCTATGTATTTATTTGTTACATTTTTGATTTAAAAAGTTAGGAAAGCAATGTTTAAATCAAACCTGATGTTGCCTTACACATAAAAGAATGATCCCAGTCATGTCCACACAGTGAGGAATAAAGCTTATTAATTAAACACTGGTATCGGATCGGTACTCGGTATTGGCCGATACCCAGAGCCTAGGTATCGCTATCCGTATTCGGACTGGAAAATGTATTTATTTAAGCTTTAAAGCAGATATATTGCACCAAGGGTAGACTGTGGTCAGGGGTTAGAGAACGGATCAGCTAGCTTCTAGCCTCCAGCAGTGGTCACCACCCCTCTTGATACTGTTATAACAGCTCAGTGTTGTGGACAATTGCCTCAGGCCGGATGTGTTAGGCAGGTCCTGCCCTTTTTACACCCTAAACCCTCTGTTATGACTGGCCACGACAGTGTCAGCACAGCCTATTGTAACCACCTAATCTAGCCATTAGCCAATTAGGAAGTGACGGGCAGCCGTAATGCCCTTGCATTAGAGGGATGGATTAGTTTACCATTCAGCGCCTGCCTGCCGCCTGCGGGCAAATGGACCGATGGAGGACAGCGAACCGCTGCAGCTCAACACCGAAAAAGCTGCTTCCGCTGCACTTTGCCTTCACAGACAGACAGCAAGTGTGCCGATGTGCTTATTCACTGTTTTCACTGATGATGATGCAGAGCAGGGTCTTAATCAACTGTGATTACATATCATTTAAGCGGTAATAAAGTCTATTGAGCAGGGAGTGCAGAGGAGGCTGCCGCTGTTTTCACCGAGCTGATAATGAAAGTTAATATCGCTGCTTTGGCAGTCTAATCATATTGACTGGGAATGTTTCGCCTCCTTGGGCAAAGTGCAGATGCAAAACCTCGCTTTTGGTTCTTGACCAAAGATCAGTCTTTTTTTTTTCTCCCCATCCCGCTTAATGAGATTTCAGGTTCATTCAAGTTCAGGCAAGTTGGGGGAGAATGACTGTGTGTTGCTCCCCTGCTTATTGACAGCCAGTAATGTGGGATAGATTGGAAGAAGCCTGGCAGTGAACCACGCTCCCCCTGCCTGTTGGCCCTCTGCCGCCCTCCCCTGAATTCCATTAATAGCTCTGCCCTCCAGGAGGTGCTGGGTGCACCGCCTGTAACACAGCCAGAGATATTGATGACTGCATCCTCCCCCCAAGGAGAGAGGAGAGGGAGAGGGCTGATAAAGAGATAAAGAAGTAGTACAAGGGGAAATGCATAGGGGGGAATCATCATGGAGGCTATAATTTTAAATTTAAAGGTATTTATATTCTGTTTGTGTCAAAAACACATATCTATACCACAAAAACTGACTGTAATGTAACCGCTCTGGAAGGGCATACATCCATCTACAATCGACATTCACAAAGTGTCCTCTAAACATTGCATTTCAATCATCATTAAGGAGACAAACTAGCAGAAGTAAAGTGGAGACACTGTAGGATAACTACTTCCTAAGACTTAACAAATCATGTTTATTTGTGTTTCCTCTGAGCAAATGATCTCTTGGGTTTCATTCTCTGCAAAACATTGTGCATGATATTCCCTTTGCAACTGTTTCTTCGCAGTAGCCAATGCTCGCTTCCTGACAAACTCAGCAATAATACTTACTGTCCTACCAAAAAAACTCTCAATGGGTGTTTTCCAAACTGAATTTAATGCTGCTCAGATCTCTCCAAAAAGAGCATTTCCTCCTTGAAAAACCTATTGTAAGTAAGGTACATTCATATATTAGAAAGTTTCAAAGATGGTAATAATAGTTGGAAAAAATCACAGTGACACTGTTTCTGCAAGCTCATGTAAGAAGATCAAGGAGGGCTGCTTGAAATCTAATTTATTCCAACACACATGTCAGAGTGAAGTTGGTGCAGAAGCCTCGAATCCTACCAAACTACATCAAGAGAATGACAGATTGTAGCATCCGATAATGTAAAATACCCCGTCAAAATGTGATAAGACTTCCCTGTGAATGGGCTGAAAATCTGTTAATGCAGTTAAATGATGGATTTTGATGATGGATTTCCACATCATATATTCTCAGCAGATCTGACATTAGAGTTTAATAACTTGTACGCAAAAGTAAAGTGATCATTTCAGCTTCTAAATGATTAGTCACTGTAGAAGTTAGAATCTATCATTGATGTTATTACAAGCCAGCATGATATAATAATGTTATCGGAATACATTAAAGGTACCCTCGGGGGTTTTCCACTTCCACAGAGTACCTCTAATTATTAAATTACAACGTAATCAGTATATACCACGTCATTGTGACATCACCCATTGGTTTGTGGACTGCTGTTTTGAAGCCTCGAGGTTTGGCATTTTGGCCGTCACCATCTTGTTTATTTGCACCGAGAAGTGACAAGAGAAGTTGGAGCTAAATACATTAATTAGTAAATTAGTCAAATTAGTATAGTCAATTAATCGCCAACTATTTTAAGAAAAAATAGGCAAAATTCTCTGATTCCAGCTTCTTAAATGTGAATATTTTCTAGTTTCTTTACTCCTCTATGACAGTAAACTGAATGTCTTTGAGATGTGGACAAAACAAGACATTTGAGGACGTCATCTTGGGCTTTGTGAAACACTGATCCACATTTTTCACCATTTTCTCACATTTTATAGACCAAACAACATCGATTAATCAGGAAAATAATCGACTGATTAATCGACAGTGAAAATAATCCTTAGTTGCCCTATCTTAAATCATAAACACAGGAGAGAAAACAATTTATATCGGACTTAGAAAATGGATCACCATGGATTTCTTTTTTCTCATTTGCTTCTCAGGACTTCCGTATAAACCAAAGTAACGGACAAATCTTAATCTTGATGACGGCACTAGATAAATTGTGAAGGGATCACCAAAATTATTATAATGAATCCTCTAGGGACCTTGAATATATTTAGCAAAGTTCATGGCAATCCACCCAATAGTTAAAAATATTTCACTGAAAACCTAAAATCTCTACGTCATTAAACTAATCAAATAATCAAGAACATAATTGACAGATTAATCAACAATGAAAATAATCATTAGTTGCAGCCCTAATTGTGTGATAGCAAATATAATATTTTGGGGTTTTGGACTGTTGGTTGAACAAAACAAGCAATTTGATTGCATCACATTCAGCTCAAGGGAACTGTTATGGGTATTTTCCTAACATTTTATAGACAAAATTCATTGATTTATCTCGAAAATAAATGGCACATTAGTTGATAATGAAAATGAGTTAGTTGCAGCTATACTCCTGATACAATCAAAAGCAGATAATAAGACAGAAGCATGAAAAACATCTCTATTTAATGGCCACTAATGACACTTTCCTCTTAAACTGTTGCTGCTGAGTGAATACCAAGTCCCCAGCTCAGTGCAGATGTTACTCTAGAGCCCGTGCACAGCAGCCAAACACTTCAGAGAGTGATAAACTACCACAGACTCCATGACAGTGGCAGATTGGCTTGTCATCACAACGAGCTCTCTGTATTGATTAAGTGCTGTATCAAACATATTTGGGACAAGACGTTGGCAGCAACAAGTGCGCCTGACATTCAGGATGTAACTCAAGCAGGCCTATCCCACACATGTGATACAGTATGCAGCCAAGATAAATATACACAGTGTAAAAACAACCTACCCCTACACAGGGATGTCATCATGATATCTGTTATCATTGAGAATTGAATCACAGCTCCTCTCTCCTCGTTTCTCTCGTGGGAAGATGTGAATGGCTCCTTTCATCGCATCTCAAGCTCCCTCTGTTTCTTCTCGCACCTCCAGCATGCCACTAAAAGAGATCGACTTTGGTCTCGCAGCGCATCGCAACTTCCACGGGAATCAAAGCCCTCATGTAGGGGGGGAGGAGGATGTTGAAATGAAGAAGAAGACGAAGAATAAAAAAGCCCTAATAATTCAGAGCTGTGGAGGAGGATCCTGACAGCTGAGCGAGCGTTAACGCCGACCAACTTTAATCTGGAGAGATCCCACCAAAAATATCAGAGATTTCATTTTCTCGGCAGCTACTCCAATTGTTCTCTGAATCCAGACGACACACACACGACAACGTGCAGGTACAAAGAGTAGGAGAAGAAGAAGAGGGGAGAGAAAGCGAGGGCAGAGATATAGAGAGATTAAGGGAGAGCTGATGTCATCCCTTTGGATACGTGGCCCTGGGTGGGTGTTTTCTGTGCAGTGATCAGGGATGTGAACGTGCTGCTTTGTCAGCCTAATCCCCCCCAGCCAGGGCCACGCCGGCTCGGGCACATTACCACCCAATGACACAATCTGTTTGTCAGGACGGCGCGCGCCGCTTTTATTCGCTTATAACGCCCCGTCACGACCGATGATCCCGAAGCCTCAGACTGCCCCGTCCCACCAGAACAACAACCTATCGTGTATCCCATCAACCCCCTGTTTCAAAACTCTGCTCTCTATCCAACACCGGTCCTCCAGTGTCAACAGCTGCAACGTCAGGAGAGCCAATTTTTCTGTTTCCAGTATCCTCTCCGGATCAAGCAAGGGATTTGAACGGTAGGTCAGAGAGGCTGGAATAATCATCGCACTCCGCGTGGTGGTAATCACCTCATACTGAGACCTCTTGGCCCTTTAATACCAGAAGCTAAGCTATCTCATACTGCCATCACCTCTGCCCCTTTCCTGCTATTGGACCCACAGCAGCTCTCCATGTGTGTGTATGAAATGTGTGTAAAATCTCTTTGAAAGCTTGACCTCTACTGTTAGAGCGACAGGAGATTACAACAGCAGGAATATGCCATTATTAAGGCTGGTTTCATACACTGTTCGTAGCTATACCTATGAAAAGAAAGGAACTTGGAAAATGTATACCCCACAAAATCAATTCATATGTAATCCATGTAATTGTGAACCAGGAAGTATAAAGAGCGACAAACGCCGCATGGGCGTACTGAACTTTCACCCAGAAGACTGGTGTTTGTACCCCGTGTGAAACCAGAAGACTACATGGATTTATTTGTCATGTAACTTCCGTACATATGTTATGCCACTTCCGGAGTTATTTTAACCCAAACCATGATCTTTTTCTCAACCTAACTAAGTAGTTTTATTGCCTAAACCTAACCAAGTCAATCTTTTCCTAAACCTAACCAAGTCGATCTTTTCCTAAACCTAACCAAGTCGATCTTTTCCGAAACCTAACTAAGTAATTTTGTTGCCTAAACCTAACTAAGTCGATCTTTTCCTAAACCTAACCAAGTCGATATTTTCCTAAACCTAACCAAGTCAATCTTTTCCTAAACCTAACCAAGTCGCCTAAACCTAACCAAGTTGTTTCCTGTGAAGATGGAAGTTTATTTTGAAAAGACTGAAGCGGAAATTGACACATGCGTCACGTGTTGCTGGACATTCGAAGGAAAATGCACAAAAAAATGAGACATAACTTTTTGTATGATATATGAACTGTATTATGAGGATAAATTGCATTGTTCCTGTATTGTTTAATGTTTAATGCTTACTAAGCTCTGATTGGTTGATTGGATTCAGCCGTCAATGAGCCAAAACCAGATCTGATTGAATCGCTGGAGACATTGGAGATGCGTGTGGTGATTATAGCACAATTTTTATGAAAACAGCAAATGTATGTATATGACTGAAAATCTAAAGATAATATAAAACAAAAGAAAGCTATTTTCTGGATTTTGACACTTGTTGTTTGTCATATTTCCATTTGGAATCAATATCATTTGAGTTTGTACCATCAGGGTTTCCATCACGCTTTGATTGACGTAAAGAGGAAGTATAAGCCATGTTTTTGTAGTCTCAGGTTGGATAGTATCACATTAGAGAAATAATAAGAAAAAGTCTGGAATAACCAATACCTGTTTGCACTGTAACCATGGATATACAGACAATTGGATTACTTTTCATATAAAGAAAAAGAATAAATTTGACTATTATGAAGCCAGTTTAAAAATAACGTTATCCTAAATAGATATCAGAGAACCAAAATATGACTGGAAAGAGTAAGTTTGGACACATACTGGAGCCGTGAGCAAAAAGACAAAAAGTCTGTATTTCCGTCACAAGAAGTTTCCCCTGCATTGCAATTAAACTGACAGCGAGGAGAATGACCTCAGCTGCTGAAAAACATTTTTCGCTGGGACCTTCCTTAAGTGCTGTTTGTGTACACTGTTTTGACGCACTGTGACTTAAAAAAGCTCTAATGATGGCACTTGTGATAAATTAATAAAAGCTCATGTGGCTTTATGGGGAACAAAGTTGACACCTGAAAGAAGAAGCATTGATTTTGTTGTCAGTGTTGCATTCAAGGCATCATAGTTTTTTTTTCATGCCTCAACTAAAACTCACTCCAAAGTTGTCCGAAGGATTTTTTAAAATATCCGAGCTAATACCGAGCCATGAATAATGAACAGTAACTTTTATAAAAAAAAAAATGACTGCAAATTATTCATGAATTCTATCCTCCTTCCTGTTACTTGCTCAAGGCGAAAAGAAAGAGTGTTCCTGGAAGCTTGCAGAGTAACGTGCTACGCTCGGAGTAAACAATGGTTTGCGGACAATGTTTCCATAAATAATAATGAAGGTTGTGTTCGGATAGACCCGCTCCTCTGAAGGTGGACTGAAGGATGGAGAGGGGTGAGGAGGTGCCAGCCAGGTGGAGGTTAGTTCATCAAACGAAGAGGCGGTTTTCTTTACTTTGTGTCTACAAAAATGACTTCGCTGAAGCGTAGGCAACATTTTCTTTAAATTAAATAAGTCCGTTAATTAGGGGTCATTCTTTTCTTCTAAGAAATAAAGCCATTAATTTACTCAGCCTGAAGGACTGAGAGGGAAACACATATTTGATTTAATAACTGAACTGCCGCATGAAATATTAGAAAACTAATTATCAGTGATGGATTCAAATGACTCGTACAAATCATTTAACAAGTAAACATTCACACCAAGGCTAAGCAATTATCTCTTATCTGAATGGATTTTTTGTCTCTTACATACTCTTAAATGGAAATTCTGGTTTCATTTTGATCTTGTTTTTTTTTGGTTATGGTCATCCTTCCAATTGGTAATAATGACTCTATACACAATATATTACATATTATTATAACAGTGTGTGTCCTTTTTACATATTGGCATATGACATAAACTCAACTCAATGTAATATTTTTGAACGTAGGTGATGTATTTTCTGATATATGTGATGATGAATATGACATAATGTTTATAAATAACATATGTTTGATATTTAAAAGTATGGCTTTTGTGTTAGAGTTTTTATGTACTTTTTCTACGTACTTTATCAAATTGCTTCTGGATGTTTTATCACGCTATTTTGGATGAACCACACCTGCCATCATAGAGCCTGTTTGCCTATTGGTGTGCTGTATGTATAAATATGGGTGGGGTTTTCCACTTTTCAAACACTTTGACCCGACGACGATCCAAATTGGACCAAAACTTTATCAATAAAAATATTGCGGCATGGAGTAGTGTGCAGGCGTTACCTGTTTCAATAATAACACTATACACAACAAGAGAGAGATTTGGGAACGTGTCACTATCGCTAAAAGAAGCGATGGGTGAAATTACAATCCTACAATCGGGAGACGGTTAGCTTAGCTTAGCACAAAGACTGGAAACAGGGGGAAACAGCTAGCCTGGCTCTGTCCAAAGGTAACAAAACCAGCATCTCTAAAGCTCAGAAATAAACATGTTATAACTCATTAGTTTAAGATCTATAAAAACTGAAACGTATAAATGATAAGTTGTGGTTTTACGGGAGGTTCCACAGTCTTCCGGAAGTCACTGCTGTGGCACATTAACACCCAGTAAAACCACAACTCATTGTTTTCCTACTTTAGTTATTATATGGATTAAACAAACAAGATATGAGAAGTTATGACAAGCTTTAAAGGTGCTGGCGGACATATGTTTTTACACTCGGAAAGAGAGATATCAGCTGCTTCTATGCTTTATGTTAATGCCACATTCAGATCTTACAGGAAGGATGTTTCACTCATGAGGGTTTAAAACACTGTGCTTTAACAATATTGCACTATATTCATTAGAGCTGGGTTTAATTACCATAAACGACAGACGTTGACTGATGTGAGTCATCTGCGTTTGTTTGGTTTTTAGACACTTCTGTATTATTAATTAACCTCCAAGTCATATATATCAGAGCTTTCAGAAGAATATGAGTCGTAATTAAGACTTAAATGTTTCCAGGAACGCTGTTTAAAAGTCAGAAGGTGGTAATTACAATCATTTATATGATCTTAATTTGATGGGTATAATGTTATCATACTTGATAGAAATGATGGCCAAAAACATGAAAGTGAGACCCACGTTGTACTGTGATAAATTGGAATAGAATACATCTCACTCTCTCTTGTATCGTGTTTGTGTTTGTAATTGTTTGACGGCCAAGAACACAATCTGGATTACCATCAAAAGCTGCAGTTTTTCTTTGTTAAACATGACTTCCTCTGCAGTAACAGCACAGTGACGGCATGCATTCACATACCACTGATACTGTAGCCCATCTCCCCCCCCTCCCTCTCTCTCTCTCTCACTGTCACTCTCTTACGTTCCCTCTTTGATACAAGTGTCCATTAATTCAGGATCCAATTACCTGGATCGCTCCGAGGCCCCTCCCCCTCGCCATCCATCTCCGATCGCTCGGCCAATGGACGACTCTCGCCGCGCGACAGATCAAATTCCGCCTCCACAAATAATCCCTCACCAGAACGCTGCTGCCAGCGCCGCACAAACTTTAATTGGATCCTTTTAATAGTGCTCACTATGGCCACTTTCAGCCATGTAATTAGGTTTCTCTTCCTATAGAGTTTAATGGTTGAGGGGTGGGAGAGAGAGAGACAGAGAGAGGGTAGAAAAGGCCAGACTTTCAGTTTTACACTAGGCTTAATCCAATTTCACCCACAGAGAAATCATCTCATGCCGTATATACTTTTTTCAATGGAGTTTTTATGGACCACCATAAAAACCATAGACTAGTGTTGAATATCCAGCCTCATTGATTTCTTGGCTGTGAGCGAAAGTGGCCCTCCCTCCCTCGCTCTCAGCGTCTCTTTTTTTTGGCCAACACCTTTTCCTTTACACATGGGGGAGAAAAAAAAAACTCTGATTCCCTAAACGCCGCCACCAAAACTCCCCGAACAGAATTCAAATGACGGGATTTCCGGAATGATTAATTTCTGCCACTTGTGAGGCGATTAGAGGGAGTCAATCAAATGAATAATATATGTATAAGAACTCTATCAAAAGGCAGCGGCGCAGTCACGGGGATGAATGGATGATGGGAGAACAGTAAGCAGCTTAATGACAATAAATACAAAGAGACACTCCCCCCTCCCCCGCTGAGGGATGGAGAGAGGCTTGACGGAGAGGAGGAGAGAGGTGTAATGGAACTATAGACGTACAGTAGATGGATGGGTCACTCACCTGTCCAGGTGAGACAGGACATTATGTGATTTTAGATGACTGCTCTGACACTTCATACCTCAACAGCGGAAAAAAAAAAAAGTGTTTGTTTACACCTGGAAGTCGATTTCAAACTCATCATGAAGACGGATCATCTTGCCCTTAAAAATGTCCAGCGCTAAAACAACAGCAGGGACGTCTATCACCACCCACACGGACAAATGATTTTCGGAAAAGGTGTCTGATGTCATTAAAACAAGTTTCTGACCTGTAAATACAGTTGACATCAACATCGAAATCATATCTAGCACTGGGAAAACGGGAAAATATATGGCGCGCTGGACGCTGCTGGAAGCCCCACCAGTCTGAACTGAAGGAATTATACATCCATAGAGCCTTAAGAGAGGTGCTGAATAAATGTTTGGCTTTTCCCGCAAAAAATAGTATGACCGTGAATTCATTATTTTAAAAATGTTGGCGGGTCCAAAATGAATGTTTTTTCTATCTCTGTGGAAGATATCTGATGTTCGGTTCCTACTTCTAACAAGGCTTGTGAGCCAACAGTAAAACAAACGTTGGTATCTCTGGGTCGTCAGTTAGTGTGGAAAAAAAACGGATAAATGGTTGAGATTGACGGTAAGTGCCTGGCAACGACTTGTTGTGAAGTGAGAATGTGACATCTAGTGGCTGAATGTTATCAATGTTATCAACGGCACCTTTAAGTTACTACAAGGAACTTTTAACTGGTTATGAAACAGTCTCAATTTAATCCTGATGCCTCTATATGACCTACTTAACAGTTACTTAACATTTTACTAAATGAACATCATGCTGTATTGAAGAAGACTTGAAACTAGCGATTGAGACCATAAACTCATGTTTAAAATGTTAACTGAGGTAATAAATCAAGTGGGAAGTAGGCTCATTTTCTCATAGACTTCTATACAATCAGACTTCTTTTTGCAACCAGAGGAGTCGCCCCCTGCTGGCTATTAGAAAGAATGCACGTTTAAGGCACTTCAGCATTGGCTTCACTTTTCAGACCCCGGAGGTTTCCAGGGTAGGGGATGCTTTACGGCGTTACGGCTTTATGCTTTAAATCGTTTCGCCTGATTTTGCAGGGGATCGGACCCGATGACAGTCCATAAGAATAATATAGAAATAGTCATGATTGCCGCTGATGGTCTTGTTTAGTTAAGTAGGTCATATAGAGGCATTAGGATTAAATTGAGACTGTTTCATAACCAGTTAAAAGTTCCTTGTAGTAACTTTAAAGCAAAAAAAAAGCCAAATATCTCTCATTCCAGCTTCTCAGTTGTGAAAATCTACAAACGATTAATTGATTAATGGAGAAAAATCGAATAAAAACAACTGGTAGTTGGAGCCATATGCAGCTCCGAGCACAAAATATCAGGAACACTTTAAAAGCAGTAGTTGCAGAGTATAACTGAGGGAAAGGGAGTCTTTGTGGTGACTCCAGCAGTCTCTGGGAGTTCGACTAGAGGATTCTCAATCACCTGTGTATTTCTACTACATCACGAATGCCAAGTGGCATCAAAAAGTCAAGAGAGGAAGCGTGAAATCAGGAGAGAAGAAGACGGGGGGAAAAAGAAGAACGGCAGCAAGAGAAACACTATTTCCAATGATACAAAGCATTCACATCACTGCAACAGCATTGAAAGGGATTATAAGGTTACAATATATGCTATAAAACATACGGCGGCATAAAATCACCAGCACGACCATCTGGCTCCGGCTTAATTAAATACACTTAATCACATTCAAGCATATGCAACACATTCGTATGCCACGGTGACGGCAGTGTAGCGGGGAGGGCGAGACGGAAATAAAATCTATTTTGATTAAGACAAAAGGGACAGGTTTTTTTTGAGTGGCACAAAGCGTCATTACAGCCACGGTGGCGGAGAAAGCGATGGCGCTCAAAGTGATTCATTCATCACTCCTGTTATGTTAACCTTTCTCCGTCACCCACCTGCGTGATACCTCATCGCATTAATCTGCCTCTCTGTGTTAGCGCTAATGACGGCTGAATGGAGAGCATGGGCTGCACACATGTTGAGGCTGTGAATCACACACAGGTCTGAATGGTAGGTGAGGAGGATGAATGTGCGTAGAGTTCATAAAGGTTATGCATATGATGGCATGTCTGTCTGAGGGAGGAAAGGCTTCATAAGTGTGACCGTGCATGCATGAATATTATTGTCAGGGCACATAAATCTACTACACATAGTACTCATTATTTGTTCAATTTATTTGCGAAGTGACCTCAACCAACTGGTTGAACTGAAAACACACTGTGAAAGGGTTAAAGTTCTAAGACGAACTCCCAGACCGGACAACGCCGTGGTAGCGACCTGTCAATCACAAGGTAGCCCCGCCCTAAAGCATCCCCTGCTTTATGGTCTATTTGACTCTAAATGGGACCATAATTTACTAAATGAACATCATGCTGTATTGAAGAAGACTTGAAACTAGTGATTGAGACCATAAACTCATGTTTACAATGTTTACTGAGGTAATAAATCAAGTAGGTCATTTTCTCATAGACCTCTATACAATCAGACTTCTTTTTGCAACCAGAGGAGTCGCCCCCTGCTGGCTATTAGAAAGAATGCAAGTTTAAGGCACTTCAGCATTGGCTTCACTTCTCAGACCCGGAGGTTTCCGGGGTAGGGGATGCTTTAGGGCGTGGCTACCTTGTGATTGACAGGTCGCTACCACGGTGTTGTCCGGTCTGGGAATTGTCCGTGTTTTCGTCTTAGAACTTTAACCCTTTCACAGTGTGTTTTCAGTTCATGAAAGTTAATTATAACCTTTTTGGTCGTCTAAAAATGTCTAATTCAGCAGTTGGTTGTACTTGGCTCCACCATCTCGTGTCACTTCTGGTTGCAAGAAACCAAGATGGCGACGGGCAAAATGCTGAACTTAAGGCTTCACAACGGTTGTCCACAAACCAATAGGTGACGTCCACTTCTTATATAAATATGTTTTTTTTTCTCTTAACAGAAAATTAAGAGAAAATATAAGAGACGTTTAAGGTAATGTTGTTGCATGAGGCCCATTGACTGGCTGCAAACCATCTTAAATGTGCTGACCTTTGAGGGTACATTTAGGAAAGCTACTGCTAACGATGACGTTTCTAATGAAGAGCTGAAATTATTTAAAGTCCTGTTTGAGTTATTTCACGTTTGTTTTGATAGTTGTGTTCTCCCTTCTCAGTGGAATAAGACCATCATTAAACCTACCCCTAAATCAGCAACAAATGATCCCAAATTACCACTTAATTACAGTGGCATTAGCCTTATCAGCAGCACTGTGTATGAAATGTATTATTAGCTCTTAAATTACAGACTTGTTGATCATCTTGAAAAGACAGGTTTGCTGGTAGAAAAATGGATTCAGCGCTTGAGCTGGAAATTGCATTTTTAAAAAAAAAATAGTCTCATTAAAAGTTTGGTAAAAATTAAATATTGATTTAAAAATAAAATAAAATCAATAATAATGAGCCCTTGCTGTATTCATTATATTGAATGTCTGTGGGCATATATGAGTGCATGTGTATGAAAACTGGGGTTGTGTGTGTGAGTGTCTGCTGGCAGATAACCATGCAGAGTGCAGCTTAGCGTTCACCTATCTAGCCCGTCCCTGCGTGGCGCCGATGGAAGCCCCTTATCACCGACCCTCAGAGCCCTACATCCCCTCAACTCAAACCGCCTGCAGAAAATAGGAAATAGGCGAAAATAAATAAATATATGCAGGAGAGGGAAGAAAAATACCCTCCAAGAAACTGATATTTTTCCCCCCTGGAGATGTGGCATCCATTCTTGTTTGTTTAGGAGTGAGTCTGCCTAGACCTTAATGTCCTGGATGGGTAGAAATGAAAGACGGTTACAGGGAGACTTAAAGAGGATGACGGGAGGGAGGAGGGGTAAAATAATCAGTCTGGGTTTTTTTGATACAGAATAAAGTCATTACCAGCTGGTGATGGATGATACTTGGAAGCCGAGTAGGAGAAGGAAGTTGAGAAGAATAACAAAAAGTGAAGTTCTTATGAAAGTAGGGGAAATGGTGATAAATGCCTGTCACGGGAAAGTAAAACTCCACAGACTGTTTTTAGAGAATAATGGGGTCTGAACACAATGCAATGTGTGAGTGTCAGGAATAAAGATGGGTCAGCCAGGCGTTTTCTTTATCACTCATAATCCCGTGGTGAATGGGGGCGGTATGGAGCCGAGCATCATGGGACATGCGCTTCCCGAGGTCCCGAGAGACGAAACGGCTCATTTCCACCTGAGAGCTGCTCTGACTTGAAGAAGAACGAGTAAAAAGAAAAACAACTGAGGCGAGAAAAAAATGACGAGAGCAGGACGCTGACAGGGAAAGAAGATGTTGATCAATGAACGGGAACAGAAGAGTTATTAGATCTGATGATTTCTCTCGAGGAGTGGGTGTGAATGTTGCTGACATGACCAGACAGAGACTAAAGAATAGAGGCAAGAAAAGAGAGTGGACACTCTAAGAGGTTCTGGGTTGTGTTCATCACATTCAATTATGAATTAAGTGCTATAACAATTACTTACTTGATTATTAAGCCTTTGAACTATGCAATAGAAATGGTTCGCCAGCGCCTACGTTGGTATTTTTGCTCATTGGGATGTCATTTCTTTGGAGTATCATAAATAATACAAATAAAGTAATAGATCGGACATGTTTTTTCATGAAATGTTACTAAATAAACACACAATATATTAATCCAAAAGATTTGTAAATGTAGAAACATGAACAAAATATTTATATAACACTCCAGAAGTTATTTGAACTATGCACATTTTTTAGATTTTGAGATATGCTCATTTTTATGAGCAGATCAAAAGCGTTTTAATAGAGTTTTTACGTTCCGCACGTGACGTAATGACATCATCACGAGCGTACAACGTCATGACACTAAAGACAGAAGCCGTAGCTTTCTGCTGCAAAAAGAATGAATGCTCTAGTTATTTAATTTTAGATTGATTTAAACAGGATCATGCAAACAACAATTGGACCGGAGGGTACGTTTTTAAAGGGTTAAATTAATTAACAATTTTGATAATTGATTGATTATTTAAAGAGGATTTAAAGAAACAGTTCAACACTTCCTTGCCGAGTTAGCGGAGCTTCAGACCGAAAACATTTCTGTGTTAAAACAGTGCAGGGGATTCACTGGTTCCCAACCTGGGGGTCCCGACCCCCACTAGGGGTCGCCAAAGCTTCACAGCGGGGTCGTGAGGCTTTCTTGATTTTAAGCTAATCGCCTGCTGGCTGTATTCAGCGTACAGACACGAGAGTGGTATCACTGTTCTCAACTAACTCTGAGCAAGAAAACATGTTCCCCAAAATTGTCAAACTATTCTGTTAAACAAAGATGACAAACATCTGCTGCTTCCAGCTTCTCAAGAGCAACAGTTTGCTGCTTTTCTCCTCATTTTTGAGAGGATATCTTTGAGTTATCCAGAACTCAAAGGCTGACAAAACAAACAATTTGAGGACATTATGTTGGGCTCGATGAAACTACACTAAGCATTTGTCACTTTTATTCCTTGACAAGTTATAGACTGAAAAAACATTGGGAAAAAAAACAATTTTTTGATAGTTTTTTGCTCAGATTATCCACTCAATATCACTTTAGTTACATCACTTCTGTAGATGCTAAAACGCTCTTCCTCCCTGAAGTCTACGGTGATGTGTGAAGGGAAGTGATGGAGCGGTGGGGGCAGGGAATGAACACACAGCATCCTGCACACCTGGCCTGATTATCCAGAGAGTATAAACCAGGTCGGCAGGATTTGACAGCACCTCCTGATGGGTGGTTTTCCGTTTGAGTGACAGATGGGAATGGCCCTAAAAAAAACTGATGGATAGGTGGGAAAAAAAGAGCTGAACAGTCATCCCCGGAGACCAAGCAGGCTGACAGGCTCAGAGAAACTAGTTAAACCGAAAGCTGCGAGGTGAAGTTACAAGCCAATAGATGGTGTGTTCATTTCAACTGTAAAGTTTCTTTAAATTACATCAAAAAGCTGAAGTCTTGTTACTGTAATTAAGTGAAATCCTGTAATTTATACTGTAAAAAGTTAAAAGCGAGTGCATGGTTATTTATTTATTCACGTGAATTGTACAAAACAAAGAAAACAAGGATAAATAAACTAAAAAAGGGGAAATACTACGCACGACGAGCACTTAAATTAGCGAAAACACGTGCATGAGGTCTACTTCGTGCTCGCGCTGGAAGCATCTCGTGCCCTTGATGTTTTAATTCTTGGCCTTGATGTTCTTTGCGTTTCTTCCTCCCCGTGGCGACGACGAGTGAGTCTCTGCGCTGCACTGATCTCTTTCCAACACAAAAAGTCAGACAAAAGGCCAAAATAACAGTGGAGACTAATTAGGACAAATTCTGGGATATACACGGGGAGATAAAAGAGAGGAGGAAACTAGTGAGCGCTGGAGAGAGAGAGAGAAGCTGAAGTGGGTATTTCATTTGATCCCATTCAATTCAAATAAATTGTCACTGTACCTTAAACAAGGGGCTTCACGTAAATGCAAATTCACAGTTAAAGCAGAAAAAACAACTGCAGAATGTGCATTAGCAGCGCAGCAGTAGAGCTAACATACTGTATGATTCACAGTATCTTGGTAGTGATTAGTATAAAGTACAAGGTAAAAGTTTAACTGCTAATACTTAAACTTGATTCCTCATTTACACTTTCACATCTCATAGTAGTACAGGGCTGCAGCCAAAGATTATTTCAGTCATTTTTTAGTCTATAAAATGTCAGAAAAATCACAATAATCATCACAACTTCTCAGACTCCAAGGTGACTAGGGCTGCAATTAATGATTATTTTCATTGTCGATTTATTTTCTTGATTAATCGATCAGTTGTTTGGTCTATAAAATGTCAGAAATTGGTTAAAAAATGACGATCAGTGTTTCTCAAAGCCCAATATGACGTCTTCAAATGTCTTGTTTTGTCCACAACTCAAATATATTCAGTTTACTGTCATAGAGGAGTGAAGAAACCAGAAAATATTCACATTTAAGAAGCTGGAATCAGAGAATTTAGACTTTTTTTTCCTTAAAAAATTACTCAAACCAATTAATCGATTTGCAAAATAGGCGATTAATTTAATAGTTGACAACTGAGAGCCTCCTTGCCAGTTGGAGACGCGTAACCATGGTAACCCGTACCAACCTCATGTGACCAAACGATTAATTGTGAGAATCATAATGTCTGAATTAATTTAAAATATACGCCTATAACAATGGTAAATCTTGCACTTGCGTTTAAATTGAAGCGTTATTGACGTTACAGAGCTGTCCGTCAAAGTCTGTTATGAACGTTGTCGTCACTAGTGCTTTGCATTGTGGGATATTTATGCTGGCATAGTGTCCAGTGTTTGCATACTGTAATATTTCACCGGAAATAGTATGCAATTTGTTTCATACTAAGGTTTCAGACATAATAAAAAAATCTCACAAACGGTATTAGGGTACTAAATAGCATGTTAGGATGGAATTTCGGACGCAACCACTGTTTTCAAATTGCTTGTTTTGTCTGATCAAGAGTCCAAAAACCAAAAGTAATCAATTATATAAAACAGAAAAAAAGATGTAAATCCTTAAGCTGTCTTCACATGATAAGAGATTTGCTCTTCCCTCAAAGCGAGGTAGCGTGCAGCGCCTTGCAGACGTAGCAGGTAAAATATCTCCCCAAAAAGGGCGCAAGGAACGCCATTTACTGTTTCTAGGCAACCAAGGTCAAAATTAAAATAATTTGAACTTTGAGCGCAGTGTTCGGTGGCGATTTTGAGCGGTGTGCCACACCAAGGGTAGAGCTTCCATCTAGTTTTGAGGCATCGCTCTCTCCCCATAGGAAAACAATCGCACAGCTATTTTACCGCTGATCATGTGTAGACGGCTTTACATCTGAGAAGCTGTAACGAGCAAATGATTGGCAGTTTAATTGATTATCAACATTGTTCTCAATTATTCTGCAGAAATCGATTAATCAACTTACTGTCGCAGCACTGGTGTTGAGTACGCATGTCATTAAAAACCATTATCCCGACAGGAAGGCGATACATATTTATGCCACCCTCTCTCATTATTTTTCATTAGTCTACATCGGGCTAAAGGCTTTGTAATAGACATTGTGTGTCGTGGGATATGCTACTCACAAACACTGCCAAGGATAGATACACAAACAACCTTGGAGAGAGAGAGAGAGAGAGAGAGAGAGAGAGAGGGAGACAAAGAGGGGAGGAGAACTGCTTTTTCATCGCTTCCCCTCCTTTTGATCTCTTATTGAGCAGAAGATGTGTTTGAATTTGAAAAAGGGAGGTGGAGGGCAAAGTGAACAAGGCTTATAAAAGACAGAAATAGAAAGAGTAAGACATATTGCACATCTCACTCCAACCCAATTTCATTAATCCGCCCCACAGCCATGATGAAGCTCTCTTTCTACCCCAGCATCCTCCAAATGACAGCAGCGTAGCTGCGCTTTGACGCCGCGCTGGTCGTCATTTGCAGCGCACCGTACTGTCTGCTCCTGAGAGAGCATCTGTCACCGCTAGTTTTAACATGCTGTGTCAGTGTGGGCCTGCTTCTGCCACGATAATTTACCGAGTGTGTGTGCGTGTGTGAAAGCGCATGTGTTTAAGCATACAACGACTGCTTCCCGACGTGCTGCTCGGCTTTACGAGCGAAGTTAAACAAGTCTTTCGCGTCCGTCTGCTGGTGCTATCGAGCATGCCAGCGTGGATGTGCAAAAAGGCTCCAGCTTTGGAAGAATATGCTTAAATGTGTGTGTGTGTGTGTGTGTGTGTGTGTGTGTGCTTTTATGTGAGTGTTAAAGAGCTGGTGAGAAAGAAACAACAGAATGCAGAGTAGGCAATTGAGAACGTCTTGGCAGCTGTGAACAACAGTTGATACTTCAAAATGAAATTATTCACATTTGGCAGCGCTGAGACGGAGAATAAACACAGTACATCCTGCACTGATGTCTGTAAGGAAAAGATAGATTTGATCGACAGGAAAATGACTCAGATGACCAATTTGAAGGCATTGCCGGGCTCTGGGAAATTGTGATGTGTATTTTTTCTGACATAATACTAAGACTACGTCTCACACCGACACGTCTCACACCGAGAAGTGTCGCTAGAAACATGTCACCAGCAAAACCATTATTTTCTTATGGTACGACACGCCGGGCTTGCGTTTCTCTCATGCCGCACGTCACATTTTTCTAGCTGTTCTCAACTTTTCAGCGCCAGACATAGAGTCGCAGCGCTTATCAATGTCACACTTGGCCCAGGCAGCCAATCAAATCAAGCAAGAGGCGGGCTTTACTACTTTACCACCTCCTTCCTGTTTTGATGCCGATAGATGTGGTAGGGCTAAATAGCTAGTTAGTCAGCTGTTGGACTGTGAGAGAGCTAGAGAGTATGTGAGAGGGGAGGGGGAATTCATATCTCATGTTATGACAGCGTTTTTTCTGTTTCTGTTTTCTTTTTTCAATTGTTCCCAATGAGGTGAGAGCGTATGTGACTGAACGCAGCCGCCTAGACAAAAAGCGCAGCACCCAGCGTCCTTTTTCTGAGAGCTCCACCCTTTTATGTTCGGCCGCTTTCAGCGCATCTAGTTGAAAATCTCGGAACTTTTCAGAAAAGCGTTGGTGACGTCACTGTAGAAAATGAAAGAGAAGCTTGTTTTGGTCGTTGTCTGTCTATCCTGAGCTTTATATGTCAGACAGATACGATCATAACAAAGACCGAAAAGCCCATTTTGTGGGAGCAGATGTTGTGCTTTTATCGCCATACGTGTTTATCTCCAACGGAGCGTCCTCCTTGCCTTTACGGATTGCAGATTGAGCTCATTCATACAAAGTATGAGGGCACGCCTCCTTCGGTCGGTGTTCACATGGTGAATAAACAATGTCAAACAAAAAAAAAGTAGCCCCAAATAGATAATAAAAAGCAAAACAGCGATGCTAGTCTATCATAGAACGGCTGTTAGAGAGGTGATATGTTGTCAAGATGTTGTTGTTATAGAAACATAAAAAAACGTAGCTTGAGCGTCATTGGTTTTGCAGGTATTTGGTCGTAAATCAAAGTATTGTAGAAAACTAAAATTTCTACCTCATGGTGGTGCTAGAGTCACCAAAGTCATCAATCGTTAGTTGCAGCCAAACATGAGATCAGAATGATGATATAAGCCTTTATAATTCATGTATAATCCTACTCTTTTATGAGCCCTTGTGCCACCGAGTCCTTCATTTGCCTGGGCGCCGGCGACTGTCTTCTCATTACAGATGTTGAAATATGGTGGCATTTCACAGGCAGCCATCACATTAAAAAGAATCATCCACAGGTCGAGGGGGAGTGTACGAGCGGAGGTTAACTACCTCTGTTCACAACCACGCATGCATGAACTCACAGCTGTAGCCAGGATACAGAAACACTGAGGTCAGGACACCACATTTTCACTTTATTCTAATTTTTTCTGTCTGTCACTATATAAATCTGATTATTATTAGTATATACAGCCTTTAAATATTTACATTTTTTTCAAATGTTTTGCATGATGGTCATTTCCACTCTAAAAAGAATACATTTCTGGGGGTAAATCAATATATCATTAATTTTATTCTAATATTTTGTCTACGAATTGAGTCATTGTTTGGTATATAAAATGATAAAAATGCTAATTATACGTCCCAAGAGCCAAAAATAACTTCTTTAAAATCCTTGTTTGTTCAAAATACCGGTTTAAATCCAAAAATATTTAGTTTACTATCATATAAGACAAAGAAATCTTGACATTTGAGAAGCTGGAACAGCAATTATTATGACATTTTTCCTTAAAAAATGACTAACTGATGATCAATTAACTCCTCAGGTTGTTAAAACCCCCACAGTCTCATAAACACGAGAGAAAATCAAACCTCAGCATCCTCAATTGTAGCCATAACCCAGCATGCAATGCACAGGCGCCGACACACACAAAGGAATACATGAATCGTATACAGGATGGATTGAAGAAAGACGGGCGAAGAAGATGGAAACTTTGTTCTTTCCTTGCAACACCACCACCCCTGCTGCGCTGCGTTAAATAAGAAATAAGAAAGAAAGAAAAGGGTGAGCTTCTGGTTCACAAGGCCATTGTTCATTATCTGCCTCTCTTTGATGACTTATCTGCTTTCAAAGAAAAGAGCTGGGTAAGAATCAAAATGGCAAATTATGCAAAAGCACCCCAGGAACCAGAGGAGGCAGAGTGTCATCTGCAGAGCGCCTCGGTTCTGAGAACAGAGGTTGAGTCGGCGTGGAGTCACGACTTTCCCAGGAGACCCGGTTTCCTCCCGGGGTCACAATTCTCCCGATTTATGGCAAATTTTCACACCTTTTTTTTCTTTTTCGTTATCTCAACCTGTTTCTGGCACTGTACAGCGTCTATAAACCCTACTGTTTCCACCCGGAGCTACACCAAATGTTATTTCCCGGCGGAGGAGAGCTGCTCGCGTTACCACGGGGCGAAAGCCATTGGAAATAACGGGTTTCAGAGCGCAGTGGTGCCATTGTGTCTGAAAGGGCTTTCAGTGAGTGAGAGGAGAGGGAAATGCAGAGTATAAGAGAAAGAAATACTCAAGCAAAAGCAAAAAAAATAATGAATGAATGAATGAAAACTGATCAACATTAGCCTAGTTTATACCAGAGATTCACACAAGTTCACGCCAGAGGGGCCAATTATTCTGTTTTCTGTCCTGAGAATTAAAAGTCAAATTAAAAGTCTATTTAACATAAAAATGCTGTGGCAGTGTACTTATAATTTTGTCATTGTCATTCTTTAAAAGTCACCAGAATGCAGGAAACAAAGTCTCTAAAACTAAATATTTTTCTGAGGGAGGACCTCCAATAACACGGCAGCTGGATTCTCGCAATGTCACGAGATCACGCGAGAATAGCTCTATCAAATGTCACATGAAAATCCCTCTTGTCAGGCTTTAAGTAATGCGTTTGTGTCCAGCTCGCCAGATGGACCAATCAGTGTCTTGTTAGGAGCTACTAGCAGCTACAGACATGCTTTTGGGTGTGTGTGATGACACGGAGAGGCGACTGTTTTTTTCTAAACAACAATGGCGGCAGAAGAGGTTCGCATAGCTGCAATAGGATCGGTTATATCAGAACTGGAGGTTATTTCTTCATTGAAAGAAGAGCAAAGAACGACGCTGAAGGCAAAAGTTTTTGGCCTTAGTTAGTTTTGCTTTCGTTAGTTTGACTGACAGATGGTTCATGTTTTTTTTAAAGTACCTGTCCTTTTCCACACTGTTTCCAATGACGTCTTCTCAGACGGCTCTGTGGAACGAACTATCTGACAGGGTCAGGTCAGACCCCCAGATCCCCACTTTAGTTTTGAAATCCTCCCTATTTTTGAGGTCTCAAGGTTGGGAAGTATGCGTGGAGTGCAGGTGAAGAGTTTTGCTCAAAGTCACGGTGGACTGGACGACCTCCGGGCAGAGCATCTGGACGACTGATGTAGCCGAGAGAGAGAGACAGGTGAGGTGCTTTGGCTATTTGTAATCTGTCACAAACGCCGTAACGCTTTAAATGTCTTGATGGGCCATCTTTGATGCTCCGTTGAGTAGCGATTATAAAGCGCTGTCCTCATTCAGCCCACATGGGTTAAACTATTCAGTCAGAGGGGGGACATTAGAGGCGAAAAGAGAGAAATGGGCCCTGGAGGCAAATAGACCCATATTAGCCAATTAGCTTCCGTCGCTGGACTACAGGGGACAATGACATGTGGGGTTATTATCTAAGGCGTGGTGTGTAACCTTATTGCAGCCCTCTAGGTTGTAATACAGAGTGGTCATTACCTCAGCGGGGGCTGAAGGCTGAGGTCTGACAGATGGATCACCATTATCTGTTATTTGGCTTCATCTGTCAGTGAGGGGTAATTTCACACAGTTACAGGTGTATCATAAACCTCAACCTGCCGCTGGTGTGACTAAGCAGACTTTATACCAATGGGGACACACGCAGAAACATACAAAATATCTGTCATTGTATCTTGTATTTGAGCTCCACTGAGCTCTGTGGTTCAGTTGTACTTCAGACCAGGCTGAAATTGATTTTTTGACGTCATATCAGTTCCGTATCCGTCAACCAAAACAAACTGCAGCTGGCCGCAACGAGGAAGTACAAAAACAGAGGAGGGTCCACGTGGATACGACCTGCAACCTCATATTTTAAATCCAAAGTGATAAACACTACATATACAGTAAAGTATGGAAACACTTTGGGTTTCACACATTGCCAGGAAAAGCAGAGCTAGACATCAACTAACTCTGGTAACTCTGTCATGGACAGGAAACGTTATCGTATATAACGGCCTTCTAAACCTATGCCCCTTCTAACCCATATCTAAGAGACTGATAACCGCTGATAACGGCCATTCAATTGGCTGACAACGTTCAAAGAGCGTGCCTACGTACATAACTTTGGTCATGCAATAACAGGTGGTCATATAGAATATGGGGGTAAAACATAGCCCCTGTCTCTGTTCAAGCAATGCTCAAGGAATGTCACCTCAGCAAAATTACGTTCACTGAAGAAGACCGTGAGATACGGTTGAAAGCTCCGTCAAAAGCAAAAGTAACTGAACCTTGCGATGAGAATATTTGGGGACAAGATGGGGACAGAGCAAGAAGCAACCTTTTGTTATGTGTGCATGGTCAGCGAGGGAAATGTCCAAGTTAGGGTTGGGTGATTGGTGGGAAGACTAACCAAGAGTCTTATTTTGAAAATTTTAACATATCGCCCAACCCTATGTACTTCCTTTATCAATCCTTATCTTCTCAGCAAGTCAGATTATCCATGCATGTAATATCTTTTATATAAATATGCCAATCATGGCATCATCATGATTGGAAATGTCCAAATGAAGATAAAAGTCCTTTCTAGTCGGAAAATTCAAAGGGGTAGGGTTTAAATCCGCACAAAAATACCAAAGACAAACAATGTGGTCCCTCAAGTTGAAATCCAGTCATCATAGCTTCCATGTGTAACTCATTTTGCCTCCCTTCCTGGTCTTGCGTCATACAGGATGTAAATTGAATCTGTCAATGTTTGCGTCAAGGTCGGGATATTATCAGCTTGTTGTAGAGCTGCATGGAAAGCCATAAAGAAAGGTGAGAATATCTTGTGATCTGACGTCCAACCTCGCTTCAAGAAGACAGAATTAGAGTAACATTCTTTGCAGTCCACAGTGTGTATAATGTCACATCTAGTTTTCCTTTCTAAAACGAGAAAGAAAACCCACTTTGAAGATTTATTTCTGCCGTGAAAACATGCCGAGCCCAGACTACAGAGGTGATATTCTCTCCTAACTCGGGCGCAGACAGACGGGCAGCATGTTATTGTAACTCCTGCTTTGTACGCTGTAAATACGCTGCTATCTGGACTGCCGAGGCTGAAAAGATCGGAAGATTATGTCCTAGATTTCACTAAGCATGAATTATGCTGGGAGGATGACATCAACAAAGCACAAACGCTGCTCAGCGCGCTTTCACCCAGGCTGCCTCTTCTTTACCAAACACTCTTTCATTTTCGTTTGGTGTGAATGAGCTCGGGGAAAGCTAATGAAAGCCTCAAAGCTCCCCGACTACACAAGCACACAGTTTTCTTTGTAACCAAATGAGCAACTTGGGGTCTCTGAAAACAGCGTCGCCATGAAAAGCAATGTTTGACTGATTTGCCTGCACGCTACGAGGCGAGTCCACTGTCGGCTATGGAAGTGAAACATCTCCAAAAGTCTGGGGACCGGTCCTTCAGGGGATGCAAATTAAGACAGAGGAGTCCCTTTAACTATGCATGCACACACATGCACACTAAACAGCATCTCTCTGTCAACAAGAGAGGGTAGAGTAATAGACCATGAAGAAGAGAGAGCCGGAGAACAAGCGAGTCTTTGATGTGGAGTGACGGACGGGGCCATGGCAAGACTACACTGGCATATTACCATCGACTTCGAATAGACAGGAAAAGGAAAGAAAACAGGAGGAAGGAACCGAGACGAAGAAAATAAATATCGGGGCGGGAATAAGAGGAGCACTTAGAGACAGATGCATAGCGGATGAGAAGCGACACAGACAAGAGGATGACAGAGGGAAGCATAGTATTTTTGTGTCTTTTGCTTTTACTCTTTTTCACGGCGGGAAATGATTCAGCACGGCGAGCGAGCAGTCGGGCGTTTCTGAATCCGAAACATGGGATGTGAGGGGGGGAAAAGAAACAGAGTGGAGTTGTAAACACACACAGGAGTGAAAGATCGAGGAGGAGGGAGAGACGGATGACACCGGTGAGGGCCTTGAGAGGAACAAAAACACAAACTATGGACGGGTTTCTGTGCGACGTCATCACGGAGATGCGCGCGCAGCCAGCAGGCAGAAAGCACGGCATGTCTAGCAGAGATGACAAGGAGTTGTAAAACTGCACCAACCGCAGAAAAGATGGATTGAAAATGTTTAATATTCGAGGACCACACGCCTTTGCTATAAACAGAAGGAGATATGGATCCAGGCCTGATGGGCAAAAGCATTCTAGTCACACAAAAAGTGATGCAAGACTTTGTTACGGCTCTAAATTGCGGTAAAGTTTGGCGACTACGGCGAGGGAAAGCTCACTCCAGTACGCCTTAACGTTATGTTTTGAAGGGAAGACGTCTGGTAGTCTACAGGGGCAGCCGCTCCTCCTCCAAAAATCCAAGTCTCCAGTTTATATCAACATTATACCTGCCTAGGAATCGCTAAGGCGACCATCAAGAGGGGCTCAAGTAACTTGAACTCCGACCGGAGTGTCAACCAAACAGACACAGATCCCCAAATCAATGGTATCTGGTGGTCGGACTCTGCAGGGGTCTAGTATAGTCAACAATTCAAAATCTACGTTGATTACAACGGCTGCCAAAGCGGTTTTGCTCCCTAAATGTGCACGCACCCAGTAATGTTGTTATACAAGAAACTCCATCTATTAGCTTTACATTTAAATAATTCATAGCAGCAGCTGCAAACATAGCACTCATATATAAGCCATGACCTAAATACATCCGTATGCATATTTCATTACATCACATCCACGCTTAAATCAAGAACTGCGCCACTTGCCAACTTGAAGTTCATGAGTCACCATAAGAAAAACACACAGTCATGTTGAATTAATGAGAGGGCCCGGTGGAAGTGACAAAACGGCAGGGGTTAAAAGGGGCTTTAGCGTTTCCTGCTGGGCCTTGTCGACACAGTGTTCACACCGGCCGCCGAGAGCGCTGGATCCTCATCTGCTTTGACAGCGCTCGTAAAGAAGCCATTACGCAAACATTTCCTATGGGGCTGACCACACAGCGAGAGCTGTAGATCAATCTGGGCTTCCCACAATCCCTGCAGGAGATATGTCAGCGAGAAGACGGGCCGAGATATACAGAGGATGGAGAACACAAAGAGGGGAACTTGTAAAAATTGAGATTCAGAGAATGATGACTGCTTCAAGTGAAAGAAAATGAAAAGAATGTAAGGGACAGTTTGCTTTTCACACAAGTTACTGTATAATGACAGGATTCCTTCTTTTCTTGACTTTTACTAATCACAGCTGTTAAACCACAACGATTCATGTGTTTGAAAGTTACTTATAAACAGATACAAGTTGGCCAATTTAATGTATAGTGAAAGGGTTATTTATCAGAACTGTTTCAGGTTCATATATTCATCTGCTTTACATAGTGTCTTATCTACAGTAGGTCATTTAAAGTGTTGATTTTGTTTTTATTTGGCCTATAACAGGGGTTTTAAAAGTGACACTGTGACTGGAGAAAACTTAAAAACATGATGATTCCCAGGTGGATTTATTAGAGTGTCTTTTGTGTAAGTTGCACTGGATCTAAAAATATGTGTACCGTGGCTTTATGTTCAGATCTGACTCACAGAAAGAGAACTAACTTTGACGCAAATTGCGGCAATCAGGCACTGAGGGGTTTAAAGTACCTTAATTGCCTCCATGAGCTGTGTACCGCAGCCTCCGCTGTCAGCCGGCTACACAACATTAACTAACTTCCTGTTGTTCTCAGAACACCTGCATGCACCTGTCGCCTTCACGTCACTCAGTATCTGAGCCTGACTTCTCTCCGTCTGTGTGCCCCCCCCCCCGGTGAGGAGCGTCTCACAGTTTGAGAACCTTTGGGCTATAAAATGTCAGATAATAGTGATCAACGGCCATCACAAGTTCCCGGAGCCCGAGGCGATGTCGTCACATTGCTTGTTTTGTCCGAATATCAGTCGTAAAAAACATAAAATATTCAGAAGTATAGTCATTTTTTATAGGAAAGAAAAAAAACATGAAGTTTGTAAATTGGTAAAATTGTGTAAAACCTCAAAATTGTTGCCATGGTTACCTGCAGTTGAACTAACGGGCTTTTGACTTTGGCTTATTCCTTCCATGGCTATCATACAATATGCAGTACTCTTTTAAATATGCCTGAAAAGTAGCCATCATTTGTTCTGCCAAGACAATTCCCACTCTGTCCATTACAGGAAGCTCTACAGCTGTGTTTTTAAGACCTCGGAAAACACATTCCCCAGTTAAACACCACATTTAACCTCACATCGTCAGCTCGCCGTTTATGATGCAGTGGCCAACATTAACTGTTACTTCTGATTATCTTTTTAGTCCACAGAAGTAATCACAAACATACCATCAAACTACTGTTTTACAGGGCTTTCAAACCAAACAGTCATTGATTTAATTAGGTCAATCTGGACGTCTAGTGTATCTACATAGAGAACTTCATGATTCATATTGAATCGTCTAAACTTCTGACCTTCCGCTGCAGAGAACCAGATGGTTTGAAATATCACACCAAACAGATTTGTGCACCTGCCCTTGTCTCTCTTTCCACCAAAGAGTAGTAGTAAAACACTAGAGGTTTTCCTCTCGTCAGTGACTATTTTGCAGCCAGAAATAGGACAAACGTGGAGACACCACAAACACAATTAAAATTTCCTGCTCAGCTTTTTACCTCAGTTACAGTAGGAATGATATTTTTAGACTTATAGCAAAATTCAAGCCAATAGAAGTACATGGAAACGCAGTACAAATAGTCAAAGTCAAAAATCACATTGGCAAAGAGAACGCATTATGCTGATGTGTTTGACTGACAACCCGCAGCACTATCCAGTGTTTATTTTAAGCCCTATGAACAGGATAATAGCCAGAACCTGAGGGTGAAACAGAGAACAAGCTTCTCTTATTCCACTATGCATGTTGATCATCCATCAAGTTGCAGTCCAAGTCCAATTTGCAGTAAAAAACACAGGGGAAAGACTGGCAGTTTCTACAATACAGTTCTTGAGGCGAGCGCGGGTGGTAAGAGAGAGGATCAGAGGGTGAGAAAGCGAAAAATAACAATTTAATAAGCTCAAACCCTGGGAAAAAAAAGGCAGGAAAAAGGAGGCAGGGAGCAGCTTGTGAGAGTGCTGCACAGCTGAATAGACCCTGACAGGTCTAAATGAATGTTAGCCTTGGCCAGGTCTCAGAGCTGAAGGTCTACATCTCATCACCTGAATAATTCACCCGCTGGGCTACTGATTCACCCCTCGGCCTCAGCGTGATATAGTCTGACTTTGCCGCTGCCACTGCAACAGTCATCATCGACGGCATCGGGGTTGTCGGTCAGAAAAATAAAAGTCCCCGGGAGGAGATATACGACTTTTTATTACAAAGCCCGAACAGCATTGATATCCAGTGTTATGAACAGTTTCACCTCAACTTTCTGTCATACTTCGTCCAAGCTGAAATAACAAGAAAGAAGAAAAACAATCCTCATCAAACTGCACTATTTGTGACAACTGAAATTACATTTAGATTTTAGAGGAGTTGACAGACATTTATTACCTATCGTGATTTACGAGACACACCCAACACGATTCATCACGCCTGGTTAATGGAGCTCTTTCCTGTCTTAGTTTCGAGTACATGATAAATATCACAATATGAATAATGCGATTACTTAAATGGCTGATGAGCTTGATGATCGATGATAGTTTGCTCAAAGGGTTCAGGTCGATATTGAGCTGTTATTACAAATCCAATATCAGCATGTCACTGGCTTCCTCCAGTGTGATGCAGTGTAGTTGATCATAAAACAGAGAAACACAGCTAAAACCACAAATTTCAGAGTCTGGACCTAGAAAATGTTTGTCATATTTACTTGATAAATTACTAAACAATTGATTTAAAAATGTTTTTTCTCTCAATCGACTAATCAATAAATCGTTTCAGCTCTATTATAGACTAACTTTGTTGGTAAGCACTGGCCCCGTTAGTACTGCATGCTACTGTAAATGCTAACTTAAAGGTACAGTGTGTAGGACTTGGCGGCATCTAGTAGTGTGGTTGCAGATTGCAACCAGCTGAGTACCCATCCGCTCACTCCTTCCTTTCCAAGACCGCAGTAACGTGAGCTGCCAAGTGCAAAACCTTGGTAACGCCGTTCACCTTTTTTTTCCAAAACAAGGTCGATTTGTCGAGCTTTCGCACCACAAATAAAGGCATCAACCAATCACATTGTGCAGAACGGGTTGTGTTGCGTCTAAATTTATGAAAAAACAACACAGACGCTCCGTAGTCCAAACCAAGACGCCGAACTTTATTACTCCTTTCAACCTTGACAAAGGCAGCGCAGACCAGATCCACTCCTTCCGTTCTTACCTTTCACAATAAAAGCCCCAGGATATATAATATTGGCAGGCGATTATGTCACTTTTTCGTGTTGTTCATTCGTCACGCCCCCCGGTGTGTCAAGGCCTTAAGAAGGACAAAATATTAGGAACACCTTTTGCTATAACGCAGTACAACACCGCCACAAACTTCACCCAACCACAGAGGTGTCAACAAAAACTGTTTCATCACAAGCTTCAAAAAGACAAAAGTTACTGCAGGTTGTTGTATTGAGTTGTTTTAGAAAACTTTTTTTGTCGAAGAGAAAACAGTGGATGAAGACGTAATAGCCTGTTCAAAGACAAACAGTTTATCAGGAAGGCTTGAAAAACTAAACAAAGAGTGTTTTTGATGAAGTCTCCATAGACTGTTTCCCTCTCCATTATAACTTCACTTTTCTATCCTTCAAAAAATGGATGAAAGCCAAAAGTGCTTGTTAAACTAATATGACAATTACTCTTCTGTAGACACTTTCTCTCCGTGCGGGCAAACTTTAAAAAGCTGCACGAGCGGAAGCGGTTAGCTTGAGTGTGTCGGTTCACTCGCTCCCTGCAGTGTTGATCAAACAAGCTGTGTTTTCATAACTGTTATGTGACGGTCTGATGAACATGAGTGCCATGTGACGGTCTGATGAACATGACTGCCGTGTACATCATCAAGGCTTTAGATAAAAGAGCTCGGAAAAGCTCTTCAGAAGGACAGGCAAGGCCAAAGCACTTTTGATTAAAGGACAAGTTCACATGAAAAAAATCAAACCGGACATGGTAGCAGAGCTCGCATTTATCATGTATGTGTTCAAACAAAAACAACAAAGAGATATGAGGTCACTTGAGCCCATTTATGCATGTTGATAAAGCCTAATTATTGCAAAAATTGTTTATGGAACCTTCCACATCATAGATTTACATAATTGATCCTGACTAATTTCATAAAAAATCAAAGCAAAAGTCACAGAAATAAACGTCAGAATTTCTTCACGGCAGATGTGGAGATGAAAAAATATGATTTTCCAGTGTTCATCACAACACCTGATGTGTTATTTAGCAGCCAAATAACTGGAGTTTCTGCTGTGCTCAAGGATGAAAACCTGCCAACGAATTGCAGCGTACAAGAAGTGGATCAAAAATGGTTTGACGTTAGACTTGAAAGGAACATACTGGCGTGCAGGCAAAACAAAACACCACAGGAGGAGGAGGCTCCAAAATGCTGAATGAGAGCTCATAAACAGATGAGTGCATTATTGGCAAAGGTGTCAATGTGTGGTAGAAAACTGTTGTTTCAGAGCAGGAAAGCACCAGCAGCCATCCTAATCACTCAGCTCGTCATTCGAGTATAGAGCTTAGCCTTATTAAAATAGTGTAATTCCTCATTTTTGCTACTTTATCCTTTTGATGAATTCTGCTCCATGATTGCAATTACGTCAAGTGAGCGACTGCACTTTTTCATTTGGCATTGATTCAAATCCAAACCTCTCCAAAAGCCAAAAGCAGGAAGTGACTCAGACGGTTTTAAACGAGAGAGCATGAACACCGAGAGTAATATTACACACATACCATTTATCAGACATGAGTATAGGCCTTTTATTAGAGAAATCCAACTTTTTGTTTAACACTAAAAGTTGTGTGTGCACTACACGCATATATAATTAGGACTGTACCGAATACTTCGAAGCTTAAAAAATATTATTATTAATAACTTACAGAAACACTACGTTCAATAGTCTAGTCCAAAAGTCAAAATGTATTGAAAAAATAATTCACAACATGTTTTTATTTAACAAAATATTCTGCTTCAATCCATATTTGTTGGCATTTAGCCTTTCAAAAACCATATGCTGCTGCACTTTTCCTTTGCCATGGACCATTACTGCTTCGTGTCACAGCGTGAAAATATTTTTTCTAGAAATAAATACCATATAAAAATAGCACATTTTACACTGTTAAGAGTATACCATTTTTATTTAGGTTTAAAATCTTATAAAAATATTGAAAAATGCCATTTTTGTTTGCCACAAACTAAAAATGACATATGCAAATAGCTATATTAGATATGACAAAAGAAAAGCATCACATTCTCATATTTGAGAACCAGACAGTCTTTGGCATTTTTGTCTGAAAAACAGCCAAAATAATTAATTATCCATCAATCAACTAATCAATGAATTGACTAAAGATTACAGCTCTAGTTTTCACTGACGGATGAACGGAAACAGAAATACAATCCAAGCTACAATGTAACGATGTCGGTACTTGCATCAGCTGTTATACAACTGTAAATAATATTTCCATTCCAAAGTCAGTTTAAAAAAAGATCAATTTAATGACCTTTTATACTATTCACGCGGGGATGTACATCACTGTTTGCCCGGAGGCTCCATACATGAAGTCAAGTCATCTCTTGAATATATAACGCCACACTATCAGCTCTTTGTCCACGATACAAGACAGGAAGACAGGGAGGAAAAGAAATCATTCAGTGTTACTTTAACTTGCTAATATAGCGTTCTCTCTTCCAAATAATCCAGCCACGTAACCATCCATTCATGAAATAAAATCATACACTTGAGGATCCTTCTTACCCCGGGAATATGCACCATTATTGCCATGTAAGAGTGGCATTTAGCAATGTAACAGGAAGCACAACAGAAGTAATCCTGGCCAGTCATACACCACAGAACAGTGAATCTCCCAATGTAAATAAATAGAACATATTCCAACAATGTAATCCACCAAATCAGGATATTTTCTTACAAATGATTAAATTCTGAGTGACATAAAAACTGATTTATTGAAAATGGCGTATGCAAAAGTAGCCGACTCGGCTTTTTCCTGCTCCAAACTATCGTTATTATATCGGCCTTTAAAAAAATCCACTAAGTATATGTTAACCCCTTGCCAAAGCAGACAAATTTGGGAAACTTGAGTCCTAGTTTTCAACGCTACCCTCTTCTTTCCACGTTCTACACCTTTCCTTCATGATGTGACCACTTCTACAACACTGTTTCAAGAAATCAGTTCATACAGAAAGTTTACTGGGCCTGTTCTTCTGCTGTCACTGGCAAAGCGGAAAAAGAGTGTGAGTCAGAGAGTGTTAGGGAGTAGAGGATTCAGTTGTCAAGAGACATAACCGAGGCCAATGCCAAGGCTGCATTCAGCAGAGACGAGGCTCGACATGCATTTTTCACAGAAGCACAAACTACTTGACATTTGGATGGACCTTTCCTCCTCGCTGCATTTTTTCCCCCCCCTGATGCGGGCAGAGAAGGAAAGAGCAGGGGAGCACGTCAGTTTGGCAGCGGGCAGAGGGGACTGGAGGGCTGTAGTGTGGGAGCGGCGGCGAGGACATGTGCAGCCCGGCCTAAATGATCCCATCCTGGGTGAAATCAGGGCGTAGCGCAGGACGCGGAGGCTCAGGCAGCATGATAATGACGCCTCCGTCTCTGTTTATCACCACTTCTCATGAAACGACGTCTGCAGCCAAAAACATGTCTGATCTTTTGATGCCTCCAGTTCCTCTCATTCCCTCTATCATCACTCAGATGTCTGACTGACTATCTTTAAATGGATTCAGATGGGGCAAGCAGCCAGGTGTAATAACCGTCCTCCCTCTTCCCTTTTCATTCTGATTCCTCTATCTTGCTCTCCGACTTTTTCATCTCTTTTTCCTATTTTCTGTGGCTTTCCATTCTCTCATTTTCACTTCTGCACCCCGTCTTTCTCCCCCGCTGATGGAACTATTCAGATACTGGGTCACACAGTGCTTGCAAGAACTTCACAGACCTTTTCATCACAATAGATTTGCTCGGCAAAGCACTGATTCGAGAAAAGAAAACGGCTGCACTGCACCAAATGTGAGAAAAGCTGCAGGTAAACAACACATTAAACAGGTAGGTTATGGACGAGATTGTAGAAAAACACTGACATAGTACCTGCAAATGTTACCCATCCGATTCTGACCTCAGCAAGTCTCTTGGAGCAAATTAAAAGTTAATTACAAGTCAAGATACAAGTCTCCTTTTCAAAGCTGTGTAGTGGTTTCAATTAATTTAAATTAATAGGCCTAATACCCTGAAAGGTTCCCTGTGATACCATTAACTCCAACTCTTGAAGCTTTTTTAAAACATTAAATACTTCCCTAAATGTTTTAAGTTACAGTGAACATAATTGCTTTTGACAGTCGCATACATCTTTTTGTCTTTTTGCCCTCCTCATCATGACCTCATGATCTAATACCATTCTTGGCTGCTTGGAAAATGATTCAGTCCCTGGAATGTTTCTGCAGTTTAAACGTTTGGTGATTTATATGGGGATTATACCGTATATGTAGAATGTGTGGCCATGCGAGGCCTACCTGTTGCTGTGTTATTGATTTTCTATTGTTCAAGGACAATTCCAGGTCAAAACCAAAGACTGTATATAAGAAGTGGACGTAGTCACCGTGGCGTTGGTTTGTGGATTGCCGTTTTGAAGCCTTGAGTTTGTCATTTTGGCACTCATCATCTTGTTTTTTTTTCAACCAGAAGTGACACAAGAGGGTGGAGCTACAACCGAACGCTGAATAAGACATTTTTAAGCGTCCAAAAATGTTATAATTAACTTCTATTGAACTGAAAACACACTGTGAAAGGGTTAAAGTTTTAAGATAAAAACACAAACAACTCCCCGGCGCCGGCGCGGAGGCATAAAAATGCCACATCAAGAAGCAACCTGGTCGTCTAGGGGTTAAAGTGTCGACTATGACCCACAACTTCCCCGTACCACATCTGGCCAGACGTTTGTTAAGTATCAATTCCCATCTCTGTCTGCCCCTATTTCCTGTCTAATAAAAGGCAAAATAAGCCCCAAAAATCCACATCAGGAAAAGTGACATTGGCTACTGAGACTTTAATCTCTTTTAGAGAAAGATGTGTCTTAATTTCTTACCTAAAATTTGCACCCAGCTTTATCTTCTACACAGGCCATTGATCTGAGCTGTCTGCCGGCGTTAATCTTCCACCACTATCTGGGCCAATCACTGGGCCACACTCGTTTATAGTATGGAACGTCTAGACATCGTTTCACACACTGTTCCCAGTTCCCTGGGCTGTCACAATAAATACTGTGAGGTCCTCTGTCATGTTCTGCTTTAGGCCCTTTATATCCCTTCATACAGCACACACCACACTACTATACAGGCCACTAGACTGCTTAATGGACACAGTCATGCACGTTTAGGTGGATAACTGCACATGTGACAAATACACTGCCATTATTTGGAAACGAAACGATTTTGTCGATTAATCGATTTAATTGACAGATCTGTGAGTTTCTCCACAAAGAATCACACAAAAGCACTACTTTAACTCTTGTATTTACCAGAGATGTGCTCATAAAGTTCTTGGAAATAAATCATTCAGCATGAAAAAAGCATTAAAAAACAACTGATCGACTAAAGAAACAACTGATTAGTTGACTAATCGACTAAGAGGGAGCAGCCCTAGCTTGGTCCACTCTGGGTTGCAGACATAGACTGTACTTAAGAAGTGGACGTAGTCACCGTGACATCACCCATTGGCTTGTGGACTACCATTTTGAAGCCTTGAGTTCGGCATTTTGGCCGTTGCCATCTTGTTTTTTTGCAACCAAAAGTGACATGAGAGGTTGGAGCTTCCTGCGACCAAAAAGGTCATAATTAACTTTCATAAACTGAAACCAAACTGTGAAAGGGTTAAAGCTTTAAGACGAAAACATGGAAAACTCCAATAACGGACAACGCCGAGGCAGCAACCTGTCAATCACAAGGTAGCCACGCCCTAAAGCATCCCCTGCTTTACGGTCTATTTGACTCTAAATGGGACCATAATTTACTAAATGAACATCATGCAGTATTGAAGAAGACTTGAAACTAGTGATTGAGACCATAAACTCATGTTTACAATGTCTAGTGAGGTAATAAATCAAGTCAAAAGTAGGCTCATTTTCTCATAGACCAGAGGAGTCGCCCCCTGCTGGCTATTAGAAAGAATGCAAGTTTAAGGCACTTCCATATTGGCTTCTCAGACCCAGTGGTAGCCCGCTGGTTGCAAATGAAAGAACCATTAAGACTGAACATAAACCTTCAAGGAGAAGCTCCTAACTGTGGCTCCCCTGTAGCCAACACTTAAGCTGTGTAGTTTATATTTCTGGCACTCTTCCTTTTCCTTTTAGCTCCCTAAAAGCATCTCCTTCTCCTTCATCCACCTCTTCAATGGACATCCGGCCTTTTACTTTCCCTCTGTTGCCAGCTAACCTGCCTCCTCACTCGCATAAGCCATCCAGTTTCTCCCTTGTTGCTCTTCCAGCTTCATTCAGCATGTCTCTTTTAGCTTTTTTCTCTTCTGTTTGATACAAATGCACTAACACACACCCTTCTCAGCAGTCCAGTCAGTCAGTCAGAGAGTTATTCAAGAGTGGAGAGCAGACTGGTATCTGATCACTAACCGTGTTTCCACTCAACTGTCAAGCAAATTTTAAGCAAACCTTTGAAAGAAATGTGAATTAGGAGCGTTTCCATCAGCTGGTTTGGAGCCAATAAACTCAGAAATTGGTGCTATAGGCTACGCATGGCTGTAATCCGCCAGTAAACAGAGTAAAAGAAGTAAGGGTTGTGAACCGGAAACAAAACAAGTTTGCTTGACCATCTAACCATCTACGATAGAAACATGGAGAATTAATTGGGCAAGTTTTAATTGTTCTCTCATGTCAGCTAGTATTGGCAATGTTTCATGCTGTCCGGAGACGAAAACAAGCATTTGATTTATTACAATTTATTCGGCAAAGGTGTTTCCATATGTCATTTAGCGTATCAACTCTTTCTTGACACCTCAAAAGAACGCAATTGAGGAAGTTTTATCGAATTTTGCCATTTCCATACATCTTTTCTAATGCGATACTTCAAAATGCGAATAAAAATACGTGAATGGAAACACGGCTAGTGTGGCTGATTGTGAACTTAAGAGGACACAAGCACGTACAGGACACACCAAGGATCTCTTGTCGGTTGATAAAAATGTTTCGCAAACATCAATAACAACCACAAAGTACACAGAATAAAATGACAGATTTTCAAATCTTTGTACACAACCACATTAAATTCCTTTTATATGAAACATCATCAATCCACCACCTGGATTATGTGTATAATCAACATGATGAGGAAATGTTCGTGTTGAATGTATCCGTTTACATCCAACGCAAAATGTTAATACTGAATGTGCAAAATGAGAATCAAAGTTCTAACTTTGACTCTCCTTTTAGCTCCGTTTCTCTCGTCCACCTACTCCTAAAGGAAATGTCGGTCTCTTTAGCTGCTAAACAGCTGCCTTAGCTTGCGGTGAGAGCTGTGAGACTCAATCAAAACATTGAATTTGTGTGCCTTAGCGCTACGAAGAGGTGAGGGAAATTGTAGAGTCCGTGATAATTTTCTGTCGGTGAACAACTCCTTTGACATTACACATCATTATTTGACCCATTGTTCATATTAAAAACACAACTAGTGCACCTTTAACTAAATGTTTTAGAACCTAACAACGAACCCAGATTTCCTCCCTCAGATTTCTGTGAATAAAGCCTAACAACATCACACTTCCAGGAATGGCAGCAATTACATTTCCTCCGAAACATATTTAATATAAATTTCACTTGATTTGCGAGCCACTTTTTCTAGTTAAAAAGCCTCTTTAGTTGATGGAAATTGTATCAGAGTCATAATTTAGACCATTGTTTGCCATAATCCCCGTCTGCAATGTGGATAAAGATCAGTTCTGTCAGCTATTAAGCCTTGCTGCAGAAATTACCATACTACTATACGTCTACTTCCTCGTTTTCACTCACATTTCTGAAATATGTTGTTTGCCATCAGTGAAACTGTCAACAGTAGAACAAAGATAAAATGCGATTTCATATTTATGCACCAAACAAGCGGAGTGAGATTCAGTAAACTATCAAATTAAATGTGCTCATTTAATTTCCACAGTTCACAGCAGCACTAGTAGCTGAGCAGTGCCACCTAAATGCCCCTGTTTGTGGTAAACGTGTCATCTCCTTTTTCAATTCCTTTTAGATTGATACGACTGCTCAATTTTGTGCTTGTTTTCCTATTCTTTCTCCTCCTCGCTGACAGCTACTTTGCATTATGAAGCATCATCTACTTCTCATGAATACACAAGTGTTGTTCGCTGGGAAATTTCCATGCCAAAATAAAGGGATTAATCAAAGATTCGCACACAAATATACGCACAAGAAGAGAAAGAAAGAGGCACACACACACACATTTGTTCAAACAAACAAACTGAACTCCTTTGCTTTGTCCGAGAGCAGCCGTAATGCTCCCATACATCTTGAGCAGCGGCTTATTGGCTCTGAGCCTCGGCAGGGAATCAAGACGGTGTTCGTGTCCCTTAACGCAGATGGTATTGGTTTACGCACAACAGCTGACCTTGAGGGAACCGACCTGGGCCTCAGACAAATGAGTCACTGCGCCGTGTTTCTATCGGGAGCTGCTGTGAAATAGATCTGTTTACCAGGTGCAGGGGAGATGGAGGCTGCATATGTGTTTGTCTTTGCAGGACAGGAACACATGTTCATGTTGCACTTTGCTCAGAAAGTCCCTGATGGCTGAGGTGGCTCTTTTCATTGGAATCTGACAGTGAGAGATGAGGAGGTGGAAGTTGAATTAAACTGACAGGAAGCAGAAGAAGGAGAAGAGGAGGAAGGATTTCTAAGAACTCCTACGTTTATCAGTACGAAGGTATTTATAGTCATCAGAGTGGTGTCCCTTTATGTCCCCCGCTCCAACCTTGAGAGTCATTGAGCAAAGTCTGAATGCCTCTGAGCAGAATATCTAATGATTAGAGGAAGCAAAACAACGGCGAAGCTCGATCTTCCATCACTGTTATTACCTGCTCCGCCAGCCCACCACCGCTGCTTCTCCCTCTTCTCGAGTGGCTCTTAGCCACAAGACCGACATGAACCGAAGGACTCGACTCTAAAAACCCTTTTCAAGCTGGAATGCAGCCTCATAAAAACTGCCCAGAATATGAGCTAAATGAATGTGTAAAAGGAAGATATGCTTCTCATTGCTATCCTCAAAATAAAGAAATGAAAGCTGCTTTAATCGATTTTGTTTTACAAATCTGTTAGTGAGATTTTTAACATATTAAGCCGCAGTTTCCACCGGATTGGAGGTTAATGGGAGCCAATGTGTGTTGTGTAGGAAATATGTCTGCTGCTGATAACTTCACTAGTAAAATATGTTGTATTAAAAGGGCTTTTGATTTGGCTCAACTGGCAGTAAATGTGTCACTAATTCAGGGACTTTATGCATGCACAGGAATCAGCAAAACCTTAACGTTGCTATCAGGCAGTGCTGAAACGATTACAAAAAACAACATTTTTGGCTCTTGTGTGATGGGCTATTTTCCTTATTTTCTGACATTTTAGAGGAATAAATACTTACTTGATTAATCAAAAAAAAAAAATAGTTGCTACTTTAATGCTAGTGATTTAGCATCACAAGCTAGAACATAACTTAGAAAAATTAAATTTTCTGGAAGCCAAATAATATATTAAACTTAACAGCCAATCCTTTGTAAATGTAGGTATTTGTTTTATGTATACAGTATATATGCGTACAGAAATGTGTTTTAGAATTAGTAGCATATGTGTGTGTAAAATGAGTGGGAATATCCAATTATGCCAACATAACCGACATTTAGTCTGACATTATTAGCATTACATTTTGTAATTGGAGTATACTGTGTTGATTTTCTGAATTATAATTTAAAATATTCCCAGTTTACATCAATATCAAACAGCTTCAGTTAGCAACGCAGCAGATACACTTGGCAGTTAGACTGCATTCACACCAAATGAGGCGTGGGAGTGTCACTTAAGTGGCCCATTTGTGTGACGTCATGGTTGTACAGCTCTGGTCTATCTTCCATCTCCACAATTGTTCGGTAAACATCTGCAATGCTACAGTGCTACATGGTAAACAAGGTTCTTCTTGCCTTGTGCGTCTTCCAGTCTGATCGCCGGTTACGTGATTGGCCAACGCAGCGTGACGTCGGGTTTGCGTTTCTCCAAAAGTCGATTTTGCTTCAACGTTTTCGCATTTTTTGGCATCATCTGCGTTCCCCACCGCCGCAGTCCAAAATGCACTACCCACATACAAATGAATGGGAGGAGTGGTGTTTGCTTGATTTGGTGTGAATCCAGCTTTACAGGATAGTAAATATTTACTAATCTCTATAAGAAATTGTGTGAAATTGTGTTGAAACACAAACATTAACTAGGCTTAGTTTGAATTTACAAATAAAGCTGGTGGAATCGGCTCCAGGAAAACAAACACGCACATCTGTTGATGGTTTCATGTTTAGAAGAGAAAAAATATGCAATGATAATTTTTGACTTCTCATATTTGCTCTCCTTTGTTTAGTATTTCCAAGCCAGTGTTTTGTTTGTTGCACATCATATCCACAGTTTATACAAGGTTTCCTTAACTCATAAATATTGGAGTAGGCAGCGAAAGCAGCTGTGGATGTTGGTTGACAGACATATGACTGTTGGCAGAGTTTCTGCGGCTTGGCAGGAGAATAGGCCGCATATCACTGGTCTGTATCAGGATACGAGGATCTCCCTGGCACTAACATACATTAGAAATGAAGCACAGGCTGTTGACCAACATGTCTAAACAACCCACATAAACCCACACAGACAGGTAAGACGCCGCTAGAGGTCTCTCTGCAGGAGCGAGTCGTTGCGCTGTCGAAAGCTCATTTCTCTCAAGCAGACCCCAGAGAGAGGGAGTGGATAGAGGAGATGTGAGGACAGGGCCACTCTCTGGAAGTGGAGCTCCCTGACAGAGAAACAAGGACAGCAAACGTGAGCTGAGCCTCTAATGCCCTCCAGACCAAGACTTCCTTTAAGGTTTCAGAAACGCTGCGAGGTGCAGCAAAGTCAAACGGCTCTGTGAATAGCAGCTGGAAGGGGTTTACTGATATTTCAGCCTGGTTTCCTGTTCAAAGCAGACATTTCCACCACCAAAAAAGTGGCTATAGGTCAGTTTCAAAAAGCCAGAGATGAGTGCTGTCCAGAATGATATCCCAACCCAGTCAGCAGAAAAAAATGGTGGCATTTTATGTTTCTACAAACAACAACATACGTTGAATGTCGAGGTTTCTGAAACAAAAATACATTTTAGAAATACGTTTCACATCAGTCTCGTATTGTGCTTGCAGAAATGCAAAATGCCACAGGGTTAACGTTGTGAAATTAGATTTAGGCATCAAAACTACTTGGTTAAGGTTAGCAAGAAGATCATGGTTTTGTTAAAATAATAATGCAACAATGTAACGTAACAAAGTAACGTAACAATGTTACGTAACAACGTAATAAAGTAACGTAACAACCGTAACGTAACAAAGTAACTTAACAAAGTAACGTAAGTAACGTAAGTAACGTAACATAACAAAGTAACGTAATAAGGTTAGAAAGAGGATCATGGTTTGTGTTAAAATAATAACACAACAAAGTAACGCAACAAAGTAACGCAACAACCGTAACATAAAGTAACGTAAAAAAGTAATGTAACAAAGTAACGTATGAAGGTTAGAAAGAGAATCATGGTTTGTCTTAAAATAAAAACGCAACAAAGTAACGTAATGACTGTAACGTAACGACTGCAACAAAGTAACGCGACAACGTAACGCGACAACATTAATGTAACCGTAAGATAACAACCAAAACAATGTAACTAGCGTAAACAAATAACAACGCCTTTAGCAGACTTTTCTTACATAATGTTATGTAACAAGCGTAACAATTTTACATAACAAGCGTAAAGTCAGTGTTTTCATTTGGTTTCACACAGGAAATGATTAGTGGTAACCATTACAACTCCCACCCTCCCTTTGAGGATTTTTTCTCGCTCTTTACACTGGTTATTATACTACGTAACTTTCAATGACGGCCGCTCCACATACTACGTAACTTCCTCTGCACAGCGCTTGTTGGAATACGTCGCTTGCTTTACCCGAATGCAAAAACGTCTACATAAAAAAATAACAAATATTTAGATAATAAATAGTAGACATTCAACGTATCCGTGGTTTGCAGAAACATAAAATTCAAACATTTTTCCTGGGTGGATATCCACAGAATGCAAATGTCAAAATATTAGGGATGTGTACTCTTTTCAGGAAGTACATAGATGAGGATCCAGATTGAAGCCATTATACAATATTGATTTCCCCTAAAAACCATTCAACAATTTCAATTAAGATGATAAAAGAAGCAGGAAAAGAAAAACGATCGGGCTTTGAGATAATTGAGTTATTGATTATATGAAGGAGTCTACATTCAGAGTAGATACTCCACATTACAAGTATAGATACTGTAGATACATATAAATATGTCATTAATTAGAAAAAAATTAGTTACAATATGACAATGAATCACACCACATACAAATGAGAAGACAGTGGCGTAGTCTTGGATTTATGACCGTACATGACACAGCGAGACATCTGTGCCAGTAATCATGTCAAACTCTCCGTTTCCTCCGCATTGTATTACATAACGACTGAGCCGGGGCCGTTATGCAATCTGTTACTGTGGGGCTAGCCTGGTTTTAATTGGAGACTGAATTAAGGACCAAGGGAAAATAGAGGAAGACTGAATAATTTCTAATCGAATAGGTGGAAGTTTACCGCCTGAGTTATAGAGAATGTGTAATACGTTGCCTGTGGGGGAGTTTAGACTTGAGTTTCAGACCTGAGGCATGCTAGACTGAGGAATCAGATACACTACCATAATGAATACGACAAAAAACTGGTTTAATCTTGGAACTGAAATTGCAGTTATCAGTCATTCCCTCAAAACTTCGGAGCTTCTCCCCTGGGTGTGTGCACAATAAGTTGGTAGAAAAGCTTGTTTTCTCTGAGTAGCTGTGTTCCCACTACTTTGATGTTATGAAGCAAAAGGCTGACGAGAGCACTGGACATCACGGTCATGTTTGTTTTCTAAAAATTCTGCGCAAAAAAGAAAACAGAGAATTTCTGACTTCTGATGGTGAGAGAGTATGCAATGAAAACTTTGTTAGGGCTGCGACGAACGATTATTTTCATTGTCAATTAATCTGTTGATTATTTTCTTGATTAATCGATTAGTTGTTTGGTCTATAAAATGTCAAGTCAAAGTCCAAGATGACGTCCTCGAATGTCTTGTTTTGTCCACAACTCAAGGATATTCAGTTTACTGTCATAGAGGAGTAAAGAAACCAGGAAATATATATATATATATCAAATGCAAGAATTTCCTTTCACACGATAGCTCAATAGTTTTGGAGAAATGCGGGTTTATTTGCGTTCTTGCTGACAGTTAGAAGAGAAGATCGATATGCTACAGCCAGCAGCCTTTCACCTTGGATTTATATTAAGATATACTGTAAGATGTGAATTGGTGAGGTGTGAGGTCAGCAGTTTCCCCTGGTTCCGGTCTTTTTATGCTAAGCTAAACTAACCATCTCCTAGCTCCAGGTCCATATTCACCGTAGAGTTATGAGAGTGAAATTGATCTCCTCATCTAACTTGGCAAGAAAGCGAAAATACATATATCTCACACAAATGTCAAAGTATTCCTTTTCAAAGTTCAGCCACATGATGATAGAAGAATACTGCAGTATTGGATCTATTCTATATTATATTGCTTGTAAGGGTTCCTACACCTGCCTTATCCACCTGTCGGCATTCATCTTTCCTTTGCGTTTGAACATGTGCCAATGCGTGTGCAATGTCTGCAAACCCTTCAAGTGTCTCAAATAATAAGTGTGTGTGTGTGTTGAGACACACACTGAGAGACAAACAATGAAAGTGTGTGAGTGTGTGTGGGCTCATCAAAGAGCAGCAGCGGGTTGAATCAACTCAAGGGAGCCATGAAGAGCAGCATATATTCATCATTAGCCACACACACACACACGTATGCAAATATACACAATGCATGCTACGTCTGCCCCCCCACCCCCATCCTCCTGCCCACACTGTCATCAGTGAAACCTGCTCTGAGCAGTAATCCTCACGGACCCTATAGAGTCATGTTCAGTCAGTCAGCACTCTGCATCACTATGGCAATGGCCTAAATTCCTCCTCAGTGTGTGTATATGCGTGCATACTGTGTGAGTTTGTGTGACTTATTAGTCTCGTCTTTGCAGTCTTGTCTACAGTACCGTGTCAAAAAAGTAGTATGTCTGTGCATAGTTTTCATTTGTCTAGACAGACAAGAATATATCATAAAGTTGTTTGGTTATGACTTCCAAATGACAAATATCAGCGTGTTTGGCTGATCTGGTCCCAGTTGGTAGAACAAAAATACACCAGAAATATCAGGGTTGGATCGTCTTCTTGATGAAACGAACCTCGTCTGTTATAAGAGACGGGACGCAAATGTCAAAATCTCTTCCATTGTCTTCCCAAGACTGTCACCATACGTCTCAGCTCAGTTTGTGCCTCTCTAGTATTATTAATTACATTTGAATTGCAGAGCTAATCATATTTTTCTCGGGAAAAGAAATATCCGGCGATCTTTGAAGAACCAAAAAGGTTGTTTAAAGCAACATTATGAAAAAGTTTTGATAGTGCACTGACTTGTAATAGGGAGAATGGAGCCTCTTTCATTCCCACTCTGCACCCCGATCGCCTATTCTTGCACTATGTACCTTTAGTGAGCGGGGTACGATCTTCTGGGAGAAGTGTGTAACACTTTACGGCACCTTGTCACACACCACCAGCTAGTTATAAGAGCTCGATATTCTCAGTATGGACATCGTGGTGAAGGCGAAGAAACCGAAGAGGATGTTGATGGAGGAAGACAAAGAAGAGAAAAAGAGAGCAGGACGCCGGACAAGTATAAATCTTGGACTGGTATTTAGTCGTTGGCGAGAGCTTTGTGAAATAAAAGGCTGCAAGACAGACGCTGAGCTGGCCTTCTTAGTATTATCAGAAAGTGATATTAGCTGGCTGGCTATGTCTTTGCGTTGTTGCATTTGCTTGATGCTTGGCTGTGTCGGCAAAGTTGTTGACTCAGCTCGCTGAGCTCGGGAGCAACATTTTCATGTGTCTGCTGTACAATAAAAAACAATTTTTCTAACTTTTCTTCAAATACACGTAGATGGAAATGACAAAAGAAAAGCTATAAATGCTTTATTTTGCATGAAAATATAAGATGATTGAAACTAACAGCAATATAGACTATTATAATAATCTACATTGTACAAACTGATCAACATATAAAGTGTTTAATCTCCAGTTACAAACTGTTTTGATTAAGAAGAGTCACAACTTGGAGAGAAATCTGTTTTTAATGAATATTTTATTTTCATCCAGGTGATGAGAGGAGTCTTTGAAGAATCTGTAAATACCTTCACAACACCAATAAGTGGCCTTCTGGGTTTCATAACACTGAGGCTTAGCTCTGTGATTCAAATGTAATATCCATAGATGAGAGGCACAAACTGGGGCTTTAGTACTGCATGTAAACACGAGTCACTGGAAGCATTTAAACAAGCTACTAATGCTGTTGTTTCTCCAGTGAGTAAAGTCTTCATACTGAGTGTGCTGCTGCTGGTTTGATCCTGTGATCCCATTAAAAAAACACAAGTAGCAACAACGTCTCTTTGACAATTAATGTCTAGGTTATCCGTGCATGTTAGCGGCATTAACATCGATTCAAACTGCAATGCATATTTACTATTCCCATATGCCCTCCTCGGCAGTGCAAATGCCACTTGTTGTCTAATTAATTTACCTCAGAAACGTTTATAAAGTGCTGGGAAAGGTTGCACGGAGCTTGATCTAAAAGCTCTCTGACACAGAGCAGACTGAGGACAATTTCACACTGCGCTCGGCTTTTATCACACTAAATACAGAGAGGCGTGTGTAGGATGACTATTATGTTAAGAGAGCCGTGCAGAGGTCAAAACAAAGTTGTTGAGAAATTGCTCCATTAATCTGAAGCAAACGTGTTGAATTGATTAGTGGAAAGAAGTTGGAGAAAGCAACAACGTGTAACTCCGTTTGGCAGGCGAGAAAATAGATGAATAAATAGCCTTGGGTAGAACATTAGCGTTACAAAATACATAGTTTTTCCTGGAATTTAAAGTGTTTTAAAGAAATAAATCATGAGCTGGGTGAGATCCTCCGTTTGGAGAAGCTGGGATTCAAGATTGCAGGAAGGTGGAGGGTGATTGAAAAGACATGGAGACCATTGTTGAGACATTTAAGGGGTCTGAGGGAGGATGAGGGTGATGAATGAAGGATTTACAATATTCATTATTAGTTGTTTTACACACTGACTACCTTTACATGCACACATACACTGTATATAAGAAGTGGATGTTGTCACCGTGACGTTTGTAAGACACTGTTTTGAAGCCTTAAGTCCGATTGAGACGTGAGATATGCTGATATTATTCAGGTTTTAGGAGCATTCTTTGGACATTCATACAGCGCATTCAGAATACGCGTCTCACTTGGGGACACACGGCCTCTTGCCTGTTTACGTCCAGCTCTGTGCGTTGTACACAAACTAACTAGACGACAGTTTGCAGAGATGCATGCCCAAAAGAAAAGCCCATATTTCTGGTTCGGAAGGAGAAAAACACCTACTTCTAAACATTATGAAAGACTTGGCTATCAACAGGTTTTTGGTTACGCGTAAATATCGCAACGCCGACCTTTTCGAGAAGGTGGTTGAAGGAATGAAAGAGGGAGACTGTGTTCACCGCCGGTTACATTAATCGGAGTATGCACGGCTGCATATTTTGTGCATGTAAACATAGTCAGTGTGGCTATCTACCTACCTCGCCCATTTTCATGCCGCTGTTATTGAGAAAGAAAAAAAGAAAAAATATGAGTGCTTTTATTTACCAATGTGAACTTTATCCCACAATAATTTGCAATAAAATAGTCTTTAAAATAAGAGATAATAAATCATGAGGATGAGTGCAGTGCTTCTGCTTTGTGATCGTAGGTACCATCCTTACCTCGGCACCTGAAACCCAGCGCCCAAGTGTGCAATTACTTTCTCATTAGAGACATTACTTGACATTTAGAGTGGTTATATCCACTATTTGGCCATCATGACTAATTTTAAAGTTCAGACAAAGGCGTTCTTGGGGGGGGGCATTCATATGGATGAATCTGAGGTGTGGGAGGGTTAAGGGGCTTAAATCGCTTGCTCTTCAAAGCCATTTGTGACCATAACAATTACTTGACACATGATGGATTTCTATGACTCACACAAGATGTGCTCCTCCACTAGAAGCCGGTCAGTGGCTCAATTAATCGTAAGAGGAGAATCGTAAGAGACGAGATACTTCACTTTCATGTCTGTTTTGGTTCACTGCAATAGCAAAATCTTCTATAAACTAGATATTACGATAGTATCAAACTAAAATATGCGCCAATGGGATAAGGTAAAAAATAGGTATAATGTACAGCGAGCCAGTCATTTTTGTGAAATAAACACAACAATGACCCGCTAGCTGTACATCATCCCGCTTATTACATGACTACTTACTTAAGTAATCAATAATTTTACACAAAAACGGTCCTCCAGAGTCCGAGATTATATCTGTGTCCGTAGCACCGTAGAACGCTATAATTGACCAGAATCGAATATTCAACAAAGCCGTGTAATAAGCCCTTTTACAACAACGTTCACTTACTTTGTTTCAAGATTTATTTTTGGAAGTGTAATTTTTCTTTATATGAATGCAGTGATTCCCAAAGCGTTTAACCATTCAACTAAAGGAATGGGAAAAATGCTGTATTGTTTTTGTCTTGTGTAGATTTAAGATTCATCCGATTCTTGAAGCAAACAAGGTCATCTGAATTTGTCTGGGATATTAGTGTGACAAGCATGAAATGCACTTTGTCCTCTACGGTCTCAATGACAAACAGATTGAATATCTTAGACCTTGAAACAAGCGTAACCGGAAGGGCACTCGGAGAGCGCAGACCTCCGCCAAGGCCGTTTCCATAAGTGAAAAAGTAAAGCGTATATCCGCCCCGTAATTCGGATCCACTCCAAAATGTAATGGGTTCTTCCTTGGCCCATGCTACACCCGTCCACCAAGTTTCATGAATACCGGGCCAATAGTTTTTCAGTAATCCTGCTGACAAACAGAAAAACCAAACCAAAAAACAGAATGTAATAATCTAATGCATATTGTGCTCGACAAGAACGTCATCTTTGATAAGCATAAATAGGATTTAACCAACATAAAAGAAGATGTGGTTTTGCTGTAGAAGCAGAAGAAATCTCCAGATTTGGCGGTCGCATTGGCATGTAAAACCCAATCTTAACCTTCATGGTAAATATGATCAAACTCATTATTAGGTGTGTAATCTCCAAATCCAACATCCTGTCAAGTGTGCATAGCTTTACAGCAGCAGAATGAAAATAAATGAGAGAATAACAGAAGCCTGTTCAGCCTTCTGTTCCTCCGAATCGAACATAATAGCGCTTTACCACCTGTGCTTGTTGCAAATCATCCTTTTCTATTACCTCTCTAAATAACAAGTGACCGATGCCTGGCTCCCCTCGCTGCTAAAGTTGGCAAATAAGATGTCTCGTTCCATCTGGGAGTTTATCGATCGCTGGTCCTTGAGAAAACATTTGATTTTTGCGCCAGGTGGTCCAGATAGGTAATGTGCACTTTAATAATCTTTACGGTGACGCTGATTACGGCGGAGGAATGAGTTTATAGTCTGACAAAAAAGAAAAAACCTCCGCAGACCAGCGCTGACATCACGTCTGTCTCCATGGCGATGAGGAAGAAACGTAGGCTGCTGGTGTCTGGAAGCAGGCCGTGTGAGGGGAGGAAGAGATGGAGAGAGACAGACAGAGAAAGAGAGTGTCGGAAATCCTCTAGGAGAGGCGTGAAGGAACACAGTGTCAGGAAGCTACCAGCTCTGAATACTAATATCACAGGCTATAGATGGACAGGCGAGCACGTGCACGCACACATGCACCAGTCGGTGGCGTGCTCGCTGCTGCGGTGGTGTCTCTCGCAGTTTTGTCAACAGTCAGTCGGTATCAAGTGAAAAATAGCCTTTGAGCACAAATGTCACAGGAGCCAACGGTGACATTAAAGCCTATTGGACTAAAGCTTTCGACTGCTCCCTCCTCAGAGGAGAGAGGGAAGACAAAACTGATGATAACCTCCTGACATATGTCGCTATATGTCAATTTCACACCTTGAAAAAAAAAAAAGGTGAGGCCATTTTATTTGGGCCTCTTCAAAAACCTTTCAAATGTTCTATTTAAGCTTCAAACTAATCACGAGAAAAACCTTCTTCAACATTGAAAACGAAAGGCTGCCCATTTGTGTAAGTGAGCGCGCTATTCAGAAGCGTGTTTTTTTTTCCTTTGATGAAAAACCGATTCATCTTTGCAGAAAAGTTCATTGAATTTTCAAGGGCCTCTCCTCAAAGTCCAATCCAATAAAATTTTAGGAAACGCTGACCCCGGCCCTGCAGATATGCCCTCGAGATGATGATGTGTTGTGTGTGGGTCGGACAGATTCGAGAAAGCGTCCTCATGAGGAAAGCAACAGCTGCTGCGAATGTGTTTTCGGTAGATAAACATCTCACTGATGCGAGCATCAGATTCTGATCTTACATTATTTGACTGACTACTTCCCTCAAAGCAAGCGTACAATATTATTGACGTATAGCGCAACCTCCGCATACGCTGCAGATGAATGTCAACAATATCAGGTCGTACGCCTCTGATATATTATCTAATGCATTTCATCTAGACCTGAAATGCAGATAAAATGTGGCTGCCTACAGAAAAAGTCAGTCCGACAGGTGGGTGGACGTCAACAAACACAAACAAACAGCTGATATAAAGCTGGATCTCATACCATAGCCATATTGTTTCTCATTTTAAAGGACATCCATTACACACAAGGAGTAGAGAGCCATCTCTGAATGGTCTACAGTCGCTCCAATGTGACAATGAGGAACACACCCGAGCGTGTGCTCGAGAGACAATAACTGCATTGTTGTGGTCAATTCACAGCAGCCTTATGACATAATTGAGGTCCATCTAATCAAATCCACATGCAACAATTAAGGCACATTATTAACAATACAATAAGAAAGCAGCACACAACCATTATGCATAAAAACAGAGTGCTACATGTAACATGTGCTACTGATAGAAGATAAAGTCAGCTAACAGATCAGTACACATTCAGTTCAATTGTGGCGTATGGGTGTAAATCACAAGTTTCAACACGATACGATATTATATAAATTCTTTTATAGGGAAAAGGAGTTTAACCAGAGGTGCTGCGTCCTGTATTACAGTTGTCGGGTACGTCGTATGGATAACAGTAGATTCAAATGGCCTTTTATTATTCTACATATTATTTCCTGTTGGTATCCAAATTCTCCCCACTCATTTCACAGTCATAGCGGGTTGATTTTGTCTCAGAGGTGATGAGTGGGTTTGCAAACTGAAATCTGACGTCAATGCTTCCTCTCTATATAGCACATCAAGCCTTCTCTTGTGCTTGGTAATCCAAGTGTGTGTATGCGGATGGTGGGAGCTTCACACAGCGGTGCTATCCCACAAAGAGATGAACAACAGCAACATTAAAAGAAACAGAAGTATTGTTTCTTGGAATCACAGAAAGGACATGTACGAGCGCTGCTCTATAGTTCACAGATTAGGATTAAGATTCTGGGCCATGCCAGGATACTGATCTTCCTTTTGTCAGTCACTTCCGGCTGGATTGTGCCGTGTAACTTGGCAGCTGTTAGGAAACGAGGATTTAATGACAGAGATTGGGCCGGGCGATACAGTAAGAGATTTATGTTTGACCAACCTGAACCTTTCCACACGAGAGCCGCGACACATGCTGCAAAAAAAAGGAGGCCAACCAGTCAGGCTTTTGGCTTAAGTCGTGAGGAATCCCGCGCGGCGTGATCTTCTTGTGTATTTCTCAACAGCATCGAGCTATTTGTTTGGTTATGTCACCCGTCTAAATATAGGCGTTGGGGGGGATAGAAAGAGACAGGGAGGAGAGGAAGAGGCAGAATTATCAAAGCACTTTCTAGTTGGGCTCTGTTTGAATTAAATCCACTCTTTCCTGGGAGAAAAAAAAAGAAGGGGAAAGGGGCGGAGAAGGAAGGAAGACAAGGAGAAAGCAAGACAAAAAGGAGTGAAGGAACATAATTAGCCGAGACGCAGATCAAGCCGAGGAGGCAAAGCAAACAGAAAACGGGGGCCTGCTCGGTGTCACGTACGATTTGACTGCAGCACTTTCCTCCCTGCTTTTACCTGCTGCACTCTCATGCTCCAAATATCAGCAGGCTGCTAACAGTGCTGGAGCATTATGTTTCCATTTCTGGGAAGGGAGTGTTGAATTCAGCAGATGGAGGCTGCATTGTACCCCGTTTACCGCACCAGAAACACTTTGGTTTGCTCATCAAAGTGTCCTCTGCATGCCGTCTCTTCTTGTTCACTTCGAGGTATTGATTCTGCTGCTTTGTGAGCCTTTTTCCTTAAAAAACAACACCTCCTGCACTACAGAGTTTATGCATTGTTTTTTGTTCTATGTATGATTTTCATGTGTGGGTGGATGACTAGTATACGCTCTGCATGTGTCTACATAGTTTCTGCTGTAAGACCTCTTGTGCGTGCATCTTCTATCAGCGTTGTTCCTTCCCAGGCACAATGCTTGTGCACCTAATCCAGTCCCAGTGCTCTAATTGGCTAACTGCAGCCATTTTCTCTGCTCCGGGGAGCGTGGAGATTAGGGGGAGTGTGTGCTCTGAGCTGCCCGGCGCCTAAATGAGTCACGGTGTGGGTACAATGTCTCTCAGAGGGATAGATGCAGCACGCCCCCACACACACACAAATCAGACCCAGAGAAATGCTCTCCAGACTCGCCACAAGAAGACCGCTGAGCCGGAATCCACATGCAGCCGAAACAGGTGTAGTTTTTTCGGCGTTCCTTCTCGTCTGATGTCACACGCTGAAACTCTCCCGTCAAGCAAATCTGTTTCGTCTGAGTAGCTGAGGCCATAGTTGCGCTCGCTCACCTGAGCTTCCTTGACTCTTGGCCTCATGTAAGCATCAATAATGAACGTAGCCTGCAGCTAAACACAAATGCTCATAGCTCGGTGCAGACAGGCTTCTCCTTACCAGACAACGGCGTTGTTCTGCTGTAGGCTCCTGATGCACTATTAAAGATTAAATCACTCACTCTTGCTCCAGCTTTACCTAAAGGATAAAAACTAGGTTGTGTCTAGAAGGTAACCCGCGAGTAGGGCTGTACCCGGATCAACATTTTTTTGATCGGACTTGGATTTGTCTCTTCAGGACGAAGAGTCGTTCTTTTTTTTTTGTCTTCATATAGACTATCCAGCAATCAGAAAATCCATTGGCCTGAGTTTCAGTGATGATTTCGACCACATCAACATGCCATTTGTCAAATAAGGTCAGAAGAAGAAGAAAAAGAAGATGATGAAGAAGAAGAAGAACACATTAACATGTCATTTGTCAAATAAGGTCAGAAGAAGAAGACGAAGACGAAGACGAAGACGAAGACGGAGACGAAGACGAAGACGAAGACGAAGAAGAAGAATAATCACCCATGATGACCAAGATATCGCTACGGCTTTTTGAAATTCTCAGACGTCACGGACAAAGCCAGCTTATGCGATTTGAGGAGAGCCGCAGCTCTGACGGCGTATTTTCCTGTTATGTCATTGTCGGGGGCGCATCAGGACACAATAGCATATACTAGGGCTGTCCTCAACCAAAGGAATTCTCACTCGACTAACACAGATTTTGTCGACTGTGAAAAACAGATTCTCCACAAAGAATCACACAAAAGCACCACTTTAAATCTTGTGTTTGCCAGAGATGTGCTCATAAAGTAAGTCATTCAGCATGAAAAAAAGCATAAAAAACGACTAATCGACAAAATAAATCTTAGTGGACTGAGACCAAAAGGACAGATTAATTGACTAATTGACTAAGAGAGGGCAGCCCTAGTGTTTACACTATAAAAGAAACATGCTCAAATGCACCACAGACCACCTCAGCAAAGGGTTTGAGTGATTTGATCACAATGCGTCTTTGTTCATCGTTTGTATTTATCGCTGTCCACTTGTGATCCGATCGCCCAAGACGCATGTTAATGCCAGGTGTAAACAGGGTGTTTGTCTCATAAATATTGGAGTAGGCAGTGAAAGCAGCTTTTGGATGTTGGTTGACAGACACATGACTGTTGGCAGAGCTTCAGCGGCTTGGCAGGAGAATAGGCCGCATATCGCTGGTCTGTATCAGGGTAAAATGCTCTCTCTGGCACTAACATACATTAGAAATGAAGCACAGGCTTGACCAACATGTCTAAACAACCCACAGAAACCCACACAGACAGGTAAGGCGCCGCCAGAGGTCTCTCTGCATGAGCGAGGCGTCGCGCTGTCGAGAGCTCATTTCTCTCAAGCAGACTCCGGGGAGAGGACGGAGGAGAGAAGACGCGAGGACAGGGCCACTCTCCGCCGCCATCCTTGTTTCTCTGCCGAACGTGAGCTGAGCATCTAATGCCCACCAGACCAAGAACTTGTACTTTTAAGGTTTCAGAGTCAACTCAAGCGGCTCAGTGGAAAACAGCCAGAAGGCGCCCACTGATCATTTAAGCCTTCCTGTTCAGAGAAAAACCCTCTCCAGCGCAACAAAAGGCAAGTAGCTCTGCTTCACAATCACCCAAAAAAAAATGTTCCATTTCTTTTATTCTCAATTAGGAGTGTATTGTATGAGTGAATCTGCTCCAGTTTGAGAAGCAAAAGGATTTATTTACATGTGTAAGTATCTACCAGGAGAGGTTCAAGCTATAATCCCATTAATCAGCATAATTGGCTCATAATTGGCTCTCATCGAGTCCCTACAGATGCCATCGCTCAAGCCTCAACGTTACTGCCAGACATCTTAAACACTGGCTCACTGTCCCCGCAGAGATGATGCAGGTTTGATCTAATCTCTGCTGTTACAATAGAGAAACAGGTCTGTTTGTCCCGTCTGTGGAGGCATGTGTCTTACTGAAAGTAACGCTATTATCCAGTAAAGAGGCAGTGAGTAAATAACCTGCTGAGATGAACGCAAGACACAAACATCTGCCCACGTATCCAAAAATAAGACACCAGCGTTGACACAATTCAATCACTTCCTTACTGCCTGCATGTGTGTGTGTTTGTGTGTGTGTGTGTGTGTGTGTAGATATGTGTGAGCAGGTGGACCAGGTTGACAGAAGACTGTAATGAAACCAGACACGTACACCTCACTCCGGTGACAGATGTGCGCTGCTTCGGGGAATTGGCCTTTCTGTATTCTGAGCAACTAACATGACCGCCGGAGCAGACATGTTGGCCACTTAACACCAGTGTAGTCATGTGAAAAACTGAATCCTTGTAGATACCTTGTCAAATATCTGGCTTTTTTACCAGGTCTGTCAAAGCTATAACGCGATAATAACACGCAGATTTGTTTTAACGCCACTAATTACTTTACCTCATTAACGCTACTTGCTGTTTTTTATGTTGTAGCGGGCTCAGTTTTAAAGCTAAAGTGAAGATACCCAGAACCCAACTCTTTAATTCTGCGCCTGGGCATCCCTTCACTTCCCTACAACAAAAAAACTGTGAGCATGTCTGTCTTTGATGCCCATTTGTGTGTATGTCTGCGGATGAGTGTACTGTACGTTTGTCTGGGGAGGTGTGCTGCTCATGTCAAACAAAAGGAAACATGCACTTGCTCTTTGTTGATCAGTATAACAATCTAACCTTGAGCAGCCAGAGCATCTTCCTGGGGCACTGGAGCGCATTGCAAAACAAAGCAAACATCAATTGAGGATCGAGGAGGAGGAGGAGGAAGTAAGGGAGGGAGAGGAAAGGGGAGAGCCGAGCCAAATAAACTGACATGCATTTCTTCTTCTTCTTCTTCAGTAAACTGATGGAGAGGATGTAGAGGTGAAAAATTAGAAGAGAGCCTGGAGTTTTTCTGTGGTGGGAGAATGTGCAATTTATCAAAAACAACCAGCGAAAAAAAAGAAAAATGACGCTGCAAAATTTCTCTTGTGTGTGGAGGAATCAAACAAACGCTGGCGTGCAGTTTGTGGAATTGGGTGATAACACGAAAATTCAACAACAGAGCCGAGAAAAACAAGATATATAAAAGCACAACGAGAGAGATAATTCGCCGTACGCAGTGACAAAAGATCCCGCAGCTCTTGCTGCTCATTTGGTCTTCAGTGTTCGATTCATCACTGGCGAGGGTGTATTATAGACTATGAAATAACTATGAGGTATATGAGGTCTGGATGATCACATTAGTGTGAATGCTGTTAGCACCATGACTCCAAGCTTTTGGATTTGCCACGACACCTGCTAGTACACCTGGGAAATATACCTCTAATCAGAACGTCTTCGGTTTGTAATAACAAAATCTTCTGTGAGGGAGACACTGAATCCTACAGTGCATGTTTAATATGCACTATAAATCATTCTGCAGGGGCTTCAGCAGTGACATATAATGTACATTTTAACAGCAGCTAAGAATTTGTATCATCACACCATTCAAAAGTTAAAGTTGTAAGACGAACACACGGACAACTCCCAGACCGGACAACACCGTGGTAGCGACCTGTCAATCACAAGGTAGCCCCGCCCTAAAGCATCCCCTGCTTTATGGTCTATTTGACTCTAAATGGGACCATAATTTACTAAATGAACATCATGCTGTATTGAAGAAGACTTGAAACTAGCGATTGAGACCATAAACTCATGTTTACAATGTTTACTGAGGTAATAAAATACGTTTACACACCTTTATATGCAAAATGAAATGATGTCCTTGTTGATTCTGATCATTTGAAAAAGAAAAAGCTTTCACCAAAACTTCCACCAGGAGTTAAGTTTTTGTTCTTCCATACTTCAACATTCAAAGCTACAATCTATACATCGTGCCTCAGTTAAAAAATGCTTCATGGTGGGTCAACCTGCTTTACGTGGAATAACACTTTAACCTGTGGGACAGCTACTGTATGTTTTTATCTTGTTCAAAGATAAGATGAAACTTTAATCGCCCCTGTGAGCCAACTGCAACAAAAACAGGATTTACTAGATAATTAAAAGGACTGAGATAACATGAAAATGTTTATTATCTGTGTGGTGGTGACCTTAACACCGAGAGGGTTGCTTGACCAAGACATTTGCTGCATTGCACCACACACTTTAGAATAAAACACACCTGCGTCTCACATACAGTATGAGACCTGCTGCATTTAATTTTTCACAGCCTGTGGGGTTTCTTATGAAACATCCTGAAAACTGTACCTGCGTCAGCCGAGACCCGAGCCTCAACATCAAACGGGCTGCGGCGAGTTTCAATCTGTCCAATTCGTTGCCATTTTAGATAAGTGCGTACACTTTTCTGCCGTAACATCATTATCTTCCAAATTGAATACGTGTAGTGTCAAGCTTAGTTACGCGCATCGCAGCAAATAATGACACAGGCAATCTGACATTATGATAGCTTTCCCTCATTCGCCGGGTCACAGTGTGAGATAGCGTAGCAGCCTCTGCACATTCAATTCCCCGTCCCACTGATGTGGCAAAGATGGAATATTTCATTAGGGGCTTGGATAAACAGAATCAGAGCTCTGATGTGTCTGTGTGAGCGCGCCGCCTAAGCAGACTAAGCACTTGTCTTGCTATTACCTAAAGCCACAGAGAGCAGCAGCGACACAGATTGGATCTCTGATTGCAGAGACCTCCCAGACTAAATTATTGCTTGAATATTACAGAGACATGATGGTGGAAATCAGCCCTGACTGCAGGACAGGTTTCTAGCAAGAATTCTCCGACAACCCTCTGGATGTCTTTCACGGTCGGCCCGGGTGACTGCACACTTAGGGGTGGGAACATTTTGAGATTTATTTTTGAATGCCATAATCTATATATTTGCTTCATTTGAGTCTATACAGAGGTAGAAGGAAGTTACCGCTTTTATTGTTGTAGTCTGAGTGACGTGATCTCATATCAGTTCTGTATCCGTCAACCAAAACAGTAGCCAGCCGGCCATAGCGAGCAGAAACCAACAGATACAACAGAGCAGAAAATGGCAAAGGGTCCACGTGGATACGACCTGCACCCTCACATGTTAAATCCAAAGTGGTAAACACTACACATCCAGTAAAGGATGGAAACACTTTGGGTTTCACACACTGCCAGGAAAAGCAGAGCTAGACATCACGGCGTTAGTGACGTTATCGTATTGCGGTAACGTGTGGTCAAGCCGGCTGTCACTCTCACCTTCGTGGTCAAATAGACCAACGCTACAACTGTAGAGCATCCATATACTGATATTTATGTTAAATGCATTCAAATGATGGAGCTGACCATGGATGTATAGAGTGAACGGAGCTGATGGGAGAGCTAGAGACGCACTTGGCGAAGTTAGAGGAAGTATACACGTGTGACTATGTCCAATTTTCAAAATAAGGTGTAAGCGAAGGGAACTGTATATACAAAATACATATACAGAAATAAGATTGATTAGATTATATTCACCAGAAGTATAAAACATTACACGTCCCTTATAAATTAAATAGAAAATACCACTAATTTGTGAGGGAAATGTCTTTATACTTTGATTTTTGGGTTGCAGGAAAAATTAATTATAAATAATGACTGACAATGAGTGATATATTTGACTTCAGGACATCTCTGATTACATACATGCTGAAAATCAAACATTTTTACTGTATTAATTTAGATATTTTCCAAAGTAAAAATCCCTAGTAGTGTATGATTCAACTTTTTGTCATGGTCTAGTGTTAAAAAAGTTAACAAAAATCGCAATAAATCATAATATCGAATCGCAATACATATCAAATTGACACCCAAGCATCGTTATAGAATCGAATCGGGAGATAGGCGGTCCTGTTGGCTGCAGTGTCCCAGCTCATTTGAACAGACTTGACTTGGAGAAACACAGGGGAGGAGAAATGAGATATATAAGATCCTGAATCGTCGCCTCAAACTTGATTCGTTCCCACAAAAACAAGCACTGAATTTGCTTTTTTCTTGTGATCTCTTTAACCCCCTAATTCTGCTTTGCCCTGATCCTCTCTTCCTCAGTCCCTTTCCTCCCTCTTGACTCTAGCATCCAAGAGGAGCCAATTACTCATCCAGCCCCAGTAATTAACATGAGGGACGGTGAAGCCTAATGCTGCTAAGACTGGAGAATTGTGACAGTGAAACTGTCTCTAATGAGACAGACCCGAGGGATTTCTCTCCTCTCGTCTCTCTGGCCTCGCCGACTGTCTCTCCACGATGGATGCTGCTAATCGCTACAACTGAAAACTGTGTCACTTTAAAAACCCATCGTGCAACAGCGGGGAGGCAGGTGGGAAGCGGTGACAGAAGTAGGCAAGTTTATGAAGGGAATTTCCCTGGGAGAGGATGTTTACAGAGACGGGTTTACAGGAGAAACAATCCTGGTCACGCTTTCCAAGCAAGCACAGGCACAAACAAATAGTACAAAATCACATGTCGAATGATAAGGTAGTAAAATATTTACCCCGGTGGTAGGACAAAAAATAAATTGCAATTGACAACTGCACATCAATACGGGTGTGAATCACCAGAGGGCCCCACGATATGATATAATCATGAGTTCAAAGGGTTAAGAATCTAAATACGGAGAGACGACAGACTGAGCCGGTCACCTGACAGAAGTAATTCTGCAGATTGATGAATAACGGAGATCTGTTAATCGAGTTATCCGTCCTCCGATTACGACCTTGATGCAAGATAACATGATTAAGATGTTTACAAGACAGTTGCTGTAATCAGAGTACTGCCTTCCTCTGGTCATAATCTAATTATTAGAGTATGTTTTAATATAGAGAATAATAGTTATCCTGCCTGGCTGTGTGTGTGTGTGTTTGTATGTGTGTGTGTGTGTGCAGCGCCACTGCGGAGGGACGGATTCGGTCCAAAGAAACGCCCTTTCGGCCACAAAGGCTCTGGCCATGAATATTAAGGCGGTGGGGTCTGCCTGTCCCCGAGCTGCTCTGTGGACCAAATCAAACACACCTCTCTGTCCTCAGCGCCTGAACCATCAGTCACACGGGGACGGAGGGAGGCTGACAGGACACGGAAATGTCACACAAGATCAATTATTACCCTATGTATTAGTGGGAGATTTTAAACCATTTAAATTTGTAAAGCTGAATGTTCTGTGCGTCTTTCTCCAAACCCGTCTTTTTATGCTCTGCTCGGCCGTTTAGTAGAGCACATTTTGAGTCACTATGTGCTGAACTTCTGTACCACTCAGTTTAGGTATGTTAAAAAAATCAACTAGATGTCACTGTGAAAAGTCACTATGTTTGGTCTCACTTTCAAAGGTAAGCCTATTTTTTTTTTTTACATATAGCTTTACTGAACAGAATTATGTAACATTTATACTAAAATAAAAAGTCTAATAAGGGTCAAATAATTTTCTAAAAATTAATCAAACGGTTCAGTTGTCCTTTTAAAGCTAATAAAGCTAATAATATAATTAAAATTGACTGTTTTCTACTAAATATAAAACCTTCTGATCATTCATTGTTGTTAATATGATGCATTTAATGTTATACCATTATATATATGCAGAAATAATTTAATAAGTATGATTTTTTACTTTCTAAAGACAAGCTCTACCAAACGGTTGAACTGTCCTGTACGGGTTAAAGTAGTCATGCTAAAATAATAAATTTACAATTTTTATGAACATTTACTGTTGTCAATATCATTTCTTAATATCTATTAAATGTTATTCCATTATATATTTGATGATTTTCACCATTTCTGAGATTTTTTTTAAAGTATCCTACAGTAAAAATTATAAATATCTAGAATAAATAAATGGATATGATACTAGTACTGGTAATACTATTAATTTAATCAACAAATTGACATGTGTTGGTATATTCACCTATTACTAGCATAATAACAGTACATGGTTTGTATTTTTCTTTTACCATGAAGCAACATCTCAACCGTTTGGTAGAGGGTTATATATAAAAAAAACAACAACTGTTGGTTTTGTTTAAAAAAAATACTATGATTGTTGTTAATATTGCCCCATGGACATAAAAAATGCAAAGAGGACATTTTTCCATTGTTTTTCTTCTTAGTGGGGACATTAAAGGGTTAACGGACATCAACTTGCTCACCACTCAGTTCCACCAACACACAGACAAAACAAAAACACGTTTCTCCATCATTCACTGTAAAACACATCCTGTATTTCCAGTTCGATGCAAAAAAACATATCTCACCTCCACTTTAGAGAAGTGAGACTCATGAGCCTTTCATATTTTTCAGAGCCAGTGGCACCAACACACATTCAGTTCTCCAATCATCGGTCACAATGCGCCAAGACTCGCGAGCTGCTCCTGATAAACACCCTAACTTCTAATCTCCACTGTGTCATTGTTTAAAAAGGAAGAGGAAACTCTGTTGTGAAGTTAAGGCTGGTTTTAAAATGATGGCCCAAGGTTTGCAGTTCCATTTAGCTCTCCAGAGATAAGGCCCCGGCACATCCTCGGCTCAAGCAATGAACTACGGTTTGTGCGGCGCGCCTCTCCGTGCTGTCCTGCCAAAATGGATACCGAGCATTTAGAGGAAAGATAGCGAGTACAGTTCGGAAAAACACACTTTGGCATCTTTAGTATTGGATTCCCTACAACGCTGAAAGAAACACTTAATGAAAGGGATTTCTCTACCTGCCGGTTCAATAGGTGTTATTCGTCAGTGGGGGGTGAAAAGGATGGCGGCAATAACTGCAGTCGCACCGAAGCAGAGGAAGGAGAGTTCAAGTGTCACACATACAGTATGCACTGATTCTAGGCACATTTGTTGTGTATTCTGAAGTTGATAGTGTGAAAATTAGCAGCTGAGGTGTGAGGATCAAGAGTTTTGGTTGAATTTTCACAGTAAAGACGGTTAAATAACACCTTTTCTCAATCGCACACTGCTCAATATGTGATTTGTAAGACAAGCTGCACACCAACAGAATGAATTCAGCTGAATTTCTGCCTCTTTGCGCCGAGGGCTCTGTGGTGACAGAATAAGACATACTTAGACTACTCCTTGTGGACACAATTAAGCGAGTGCAGGTCCATTTTTTTTTTTTTTAACTCTCTTTCCCACCCGTTTTGATTATCTCCAACTTGAAGGAGCTGTCGTTTTCTATCACTATAAACTCACAGATGTATTTCTGGAAAATCCGGCGGGCTTGTCACACGTCGTGGGAGCGAGGAGATGCGGCGAAACAGAGCTCCATTAGGATCCCGCCGCTGAGCTCGCATTCAAAATGATGAATGAAGTTACAGAAAGTGGGTTCAGGTGTTGTGCAAATGTGTTTAAATAAAAAAAAGTTTGTTAATAAAATATTATATCCTCTCCGGTGGTCATTCCGTTAATGAAAACTATCACTAAATATGTTTTGTTTTTTTCCATGCCTAAGACGAGACGATGACGAGACGGCACCGACGTCATTAAACACTAACTGACGATATCAAACGTGCAATTTTATCGACAAAAAAAAAAATGAGACTAAAATGTAGTCTAAAAACATTAAGACTTTACCGAAACTTCTATTTGTTTCTGTCACCTTCCACCTTCTCTTTCCCTCTCTCAGTCACTCTCTCTTTGTCTCTGTCCCGCTGTGGCGGTGGCGCTCAGTCCGTCTCTGTCCTTCTTGTCTCAGATCTCAGTCCTGACAATTGTGCTACTATAATACATAAAGATGGTGGTTTGGTTTGGGGGTCGGGTTTGGGTGGTTGAGCAACGCAAATTTTTACATGTTGGGCGGGCAAATTGGCTCTCCCAATGGACCGGTGGGTGCGACTGATCCATGCGTCTCTAATGAGCGCAGTCAGGAGGACTCGAACTAACCGCAAAGCTGCATTCTTAATCATTCAACCTGTGCTTTTCATCAGATAATAAGAAAATAATGTATGTGTAATAACTGACTAAAATGACAGAAATGTTCAATATAATCTGATGACTAAACAGGACTAAGATTAAATACAAATAAATAGCAGACAAAGTTAAGAGAGAAAACATTTAGAATAAAATCAAATGACTTTTCGGTGACTAAAACTGGACTAAAATGTTCGTGTTGTCCTTGACTAAAACTATGAAGGATAAAAATGACTAAAATGTGACTGACTGGTGTCAGCTCTGTGCAGAGCACCGGAACAGAAACACCAACAGCATGATAATAATGCACTTCCTGTGCCTAGTCTGATAGTCTGCAGACTATGTAGCCTATAGATAAGATATATTTCAATAAAATACAGTTGTACCGCCAGAATACAGTAGAGCACAGAAGCGGTTTCCATACTTTGAGGCATACAAGTCTGCCTGTCTGTTCACCTGAGGAGCGCAGAGACCCCGCGGATCCCAGCGGGACGTCAGTTGAGTAGGCGGTCCCCATTCGCGTTCACACTGCTAAAACAATGTGGCCATATGTGGCCTCTGAATGTGGTCTGAATGATCTGCATCCTCAATGCGTACTTAGAGCTGTCCACTTGTGATCTGATCACTCAGGACTCGTGTTAATACCAGGTCTGAACAGGGCCACTGATTCTCTCTCTCTCATTCCCCCCAAAGACATCAGATCATTATATCGATGCAGGAAGCTCCCTCGACGGCGTCACGGTGAGGTGACCGCAGGCGGGCCACCTGATGGATGTGTCTATCCGACACCATTACTGGACTGACAAGGGTATGAGGACAAGGGGGGCCGTCTTTGTGTGATGAAGGCCAATTAAGGAGCAAAATTTCACACCTCTCCGCCGTCACGTCAGCAGGCTTCATCTGCCGACGAGCATCGAGCGTCGTGTCACGCTCGCCACCCGGCAACATCCACATCTGTGTCCCGCCTTGTCAGTCAACCCCTCCCTCACCTCCACCTCCACCTCCAGCCCACACACACACACCTCTCCATCCTTTCAGCGCCCGCCTCCTTGCACAATGCCGGGATGAGCGATGGCAGACGGGATATCGCTCGTCAAAGTAGCACATTACTGTAAAAGTCAGGGATCGTATGGATCAGAGGAGGAGTCGTGGGTTCAAATCCCGTTTCTGACTATCAGCGTACCCGGCGGTGTCTGCAGACTTTTCTGACTCTCCGTTTGCAGGAAGTGGGAAGACAGACGGAGAAAGAGAGGGGAGAGGAAGAGGAGGGGTATGAAAAGGAAGGGAAGAAAAAAGTGGGCTGAGAGTTTAAGAGGAGTCGAGCCTTTGACGCAGACGGGGAGTGGAAACAGTTGCCATGGAAACCCCGCCCTGCCTCCAACGAGTCAATGAGTAAGTGAGGGGAGATAAAAGGGAACAGAGAGTAAATGGAGGCATGAGAGAGAAGTGAGTTTTTGACTAAGGGTATTTGTCTGATCTGCCTAACCTTTTGTCAGAGGGAGGAATATAAAGAGACAAATTAATACACATGCAAAACAAACACCAGGTGTTCCTGTTTCTCATTCAACAGCCAACGGCGCACCTCAAGTCCACCTCTATCAACAAAAACGCTTCAATCTGCTCCTTATTCATCTCCTCCGCGATGGGCCCCGGCTCAGAGCTCCGCAGTGAGGCCCCCCACTCCGTCTGGGCTCCTCGGTGAGACTCACACTTCTGGCGTTTTATTAGGTTTCTCACAGAGATGCTAAATAATGAATGAAGGGGCACCAGGGGAGCTGTTAGTCTTTTTATTATCCTGATTATTACTGTCATCCATCAGACATCAAGCTATTAAACAGAGACGCAGACATGTGACAAACTAAAGAGAACAGGGTCGGTTCACAGCTACCTGGCGGATAACATCGTGTCGAATTCAGGTTTGAAATGTGCTTTTACTTTTTGGCGAGCAACAAATTGTAACTAGGGCTCTCAAAGTTAAGGCAATAATAACAAAAATTACCACTAATTTCTTTAACACAACTTGCTTGCTTGGTTGTAGTGGGCTCAGTTTTAAAGCTAGAGTGTTTAACAAGCATGTGATAAGTGATTTATAGTGGAAAGCAACATGAAAATACATTAGCTTTTAATAATAAAAAGTATCGGTATCAATATCGGCGATTCTGTCCCTGTACTACTTGGTATCGGATCAAAACTAAATTTTGTGGTATCGTCCACCGCTATTTCAAGGACCTGACGCGCATCCAAAAGAAGTCACAACAGTCAGCCACAACGCGCCTGGTTACACTTCCTGTTGACCTTATTATATACAGAGACAAATTAACCTTCAATTAGTGCATAAATTCAGTTGTTTTGCAGTTTGAGATGTTTATATTGATATTGTAGTGTTATTAGGGCTGTCAAAGTTATCGCGATAATAACACGTTAACGCAAATTTGAAACGTAAACTTGCGATTTTGAATTAACCTCTTTAAAATTTGATGGGCTGCCGATATTTTGGAGGTTGTGGCGGGTTCAGTTTTAAAGCTAGAGTGAAGATACTTTAATCATATTAAACTAAAAAGCCTAAAGAATCCATTGGTACCAACCATGTCATACTGGCTTGTCATGAAGGAGGCTAAATAACGCTCCAAACTTATGCTGAATTTTGGTGAGGGATAACTGGCATGGCCATTTTCAAAGGGGTCCCTTGACCTCTGACTTCAAGATATGGGAATGAAAATGGGTTCTATGGGTACCCACAGGTCTCCCCTTTACAGACATGCCCACTTGATGATAATCACATGCAGTTTGGGGCAAGTCATAGTCAAGTCAGCACACTGACACACTGACACACTGACAGCTGTTGTTGCCTGTTGGGCTGCAGTTTGCCATGTTATGATTTGAGCATATTTTTTATGCTAAAAGCAGTACCTGTGAGGGTTACTGGACAATATTTGTCATTGTTTTATGTTGTTAATTGATTTCAAATAATAAATATATACATACATTTGCATAAAGCAGCATATTTGCCCACTAGCATGTTGGGAGGAATATTAAAATACTAAAAATCTCCCTTTATGGTACATTTTTAACAGATACAAATGTGTGATTAATTTGCGATTAATCGTGATTAACTATCGACAATCATGCGATTAATCAAATATTTTAATCTGTTGACAGCCCTAGTTGTAACATACACACACACTGATGCACAGCAAAACAAAGACAAAGAAGTTGCAGGAAACCGATAATGAAAGGAGGAAGTTGAGATAAGGACGGCGCAGCAGAGCAGCAGGAGAGAAAGTGCAAGAAGACACACAGAGATTAATATTTCCTGCTATGCAGCAAGACTCCGGGATGATCAAACCAACAACTGTGGATAGACAGATGGACTTCTCTCTCTCTCTCATTAGTAAACACAATCAGTATAGCGCACAGTTGCCCCAGCCATTAACACAAACTCAAAGCCCCTGTGGGCATCAAACTCCCCATTAACTCACAGTCTACACCACTACTTCCTGCTATTAAGGCATATGCTGTTTGTGCATGCATGTAAAGGCTAAAGCACACAAACACATGCATAAATGTAAGGACTGCAGTTCAACAAAGCGGTAAAATAGACACGCACTTGCACGCTTTAAAGACAGATGTGGGAACATCCAATCACACCCTTCATAAACTTTAAGTCTCCATTAGCGGCTGTTCACTGGGATGTTCTGTTTAAGGGTCCCTCTTCTGCTATCAAACCACTTCCCTTCTATCTTTACACGTTAGCCAAGCCATCATCAATGGAGCTAGCATTCCCAAAGGAATCATGGTGAGGGGGTTAATGGTAGCCATTATGGTCAGCCCGAACGCCGTTCCTGCTTTGGGCGCATCATGTAGTTTGTACTGACTGCGATGTAAATGCATCCACGTGAATATGCTATGCTGAGAACTGGTGATGTAGACAGGAGGGGAGGTGAATGGGTCCAACAAACACAGGACTTTCAACCAGGAGACCAGTGTTCAACACCGGGGTTTTGTTTTGTAAGTTCATTCACTTTTCCTACAGAATAAATGTTCAATAGGTTATTTCAGTGGTTCCCAAAATTTTGGGTCGCAAGCTTCACCTGAGGGTCCGAGAGATTATGAACAGGAAAGCAGAAAAGGCCAACATATTTCTGCTACACAAAATGTTAATCTTTCCGACTTTCTTTTAATCTTATCACATCTTATTTTTGCAAAAGTACACGATTTTAGCAAAAAGAAGTACACAGTACATGATATGGACACTACTTTTTTGTTCCATTGTCTAATCCATAAACTTCAAACCCTAATAAAATGGCAAAAAAAACAAATATAGTGCAGTAACAGGGATGTCACGAGAGCCGGTACCAAGTCGATGCCAAAATGCTGAAAATGTGACGGTACTCGTTTTTCTGCAGTACCGTAGAAACCATCAGGGCTCGAGACTAACGGTGTCCAGTCATTACAGAGACGACAGAAAATGTGTTTGCGACGCGGCGAACTCACTATCGACGCGTTTAGCTCGAGCCATTAGCTCCGTGCAGCACTGTGCTGCTCACCGGCTGCTAACAGCTAACGTTAACTAGCTTTCATCCTGCCTATTTCAACACGAGAGGTGCCATTGATTTGAGATTATGAAGTGTTCAGGCTCTATTCGGAAAAAATGAGTATCGGGCAAAGGTAACATTATCATGATGTGTTCAAATGTAATCTTTAAAATGTAGTTTTTGGTGAGAAACTTGAATAAATCCAGTTGTTTGAAGGAGATGTTTTCACATAAGATAGATAATTGAGAGGGAATTATGAACTGTTTAACTTCCTAACAAAACCCAGTATGCAAACAATAATAAAGCAGTGGATGTTGAGGTACATGGGATTTATTGTTTTACTTTTTTACCGTGGTATCGAATTGGTATCGACAATCGTGGAATTTCCCTGGTATTGGTATCGACTACTACATTTCTGGTATCGTGACATCTCTATGCACTAGGTAGCAGAAAAGGACTGGTTTCAGACACAGCTATAGTCAGTGTTTACATTGTCGTGCCCTTTTAAAAGGAGGTTAAGAGAAAGGGGAAATGAGAAGCTGATCATCTCTTCACCTTTTTACCTGCAGTTGACCTCTTAATCATCAGCTTTATTACTCCCAGACAGTCAAAGAGTCACTGCTCTTCACTAAGTGCTTTACGGTGTCCAATAGAGCTACGAGGCGGCGCTCAGAACAATATGAACACGTGTGAATGCTGGTGTGAAGGACGAACAAGAAGAGGAAGGCAAACAAAGAAGAACACAAGAAACATCTAGCTTAATGAGTCACGTAATCCTGACGACCTTCATATTTTATCATGCATATTTCCAGAGGCACTGCGCTTATTCATATTTGATTTAGTATTTGGGGGAGAACATGAGACGAGCTTGTGTTTTTAATCTTTCAGCTGATAAGCCTCAGCCTTTAAGTTATTTACTCTAAATGTCTAGCTTTACATTAAATACAAGCGCGCTAAGTCAAACGCTGGGAAAAATTAGTTCAAATACTTTAAACTGTGCTCAAATATTTATTTTCTGCTCGGCTCTGGAGGCTTCAAATGAAAGAACACACACTGCCTGTAAATTAGTGTGTGTGTGTGTGTGTGTGTGTGTGTGTGTGAAAGTCAGCTTATAAAAATCTATATATTTCATTGCTGTGTTTTCCAGTTCAATTTTACCTAAATAATTCAACCGTTCTCGATCGCCGTAGCCCACTTAGGCGTCACGACTAGTCTGCACACACGTATTCCTCGCCGCTCTCCATCTCCCCCATCAAATCTATGTGGATTACCAGACGATAGGCCTGATTTCACATGGGCTCAGGCTATTAACGCTTTGACCTTGGATTTCAACCAGGCAATTTGTCTAAGAGCTGGCACAGACTCAGCTGCCCCGGCCGACTCCGTCCGAGCTCCACGATTGGTATGGGTGGCAGTAACTCTCCTACTGTCTGCCCGTCAGCCTCCATCCCGCGGAAAAATACCTCTTCTTTACCACTCAAGGGGTTATGTTTAAATTGCTGTGATGAACTACTTCACTTGTAATTCTCTTTTCTCTCTCCCTCTCTCAGATTTATCACTTATTAATGTTAAAGCAAAAGTACACCTGGTATTAACATGTGATCTATATCTGGATAATGATATCTGGTTGGAGGTAGGTGACCTTTCAAGGTGTTGGGCAGATTTGTTTTTTAAGAATATGATTCTGCTGTACGGATTGCAATTATGCCTGGATGATACCCAATCACAATGTGAGCCTGATCACTTTCAAATGCTGCGGTTTTGTTTGAGATGCAAGATGAAAGTTTGGCGTTTGGCGTTCTGGTGTTTTCGAACCACCACAAAATTGACTACTTAACTTTGTTTTTAACGTCAACAAACATGAATGTTGTACATAAGTTGTAGGCTTGTGTTTGACCAATCAATAGATTCAAAACTCTGCCTTGATAGTTCCTGGGTCAATGGAAAGTATTGCCTCTAGAGAGGGGGCTTTTTTGGAGCCCAGGAACTAAATTTAGATCCTGGTTCCTGTGGTCGAAACACATGAAAAGTTTGTGAGACCCTAAAAATGGGGTTCTTGTAAAACTTCCTGCGAAAGAGGGCTTCAAGGCTTCAACTGCCAGCGGACCTCTCTAGTCTATTAGTCAGTTAATATGTCAGTAAATGTCTCTAACCATCCGTCAGAGGTTCCATTTTCCATCTTTCCACCTAACCATCAAACCATAAGTTTGTCATCGGACTAAAGGTTGCTTTACGTCACTTACTGCATTCTTTCATTAGACCTTTTATATGACCAGGATGGGATCTAAATCTCCTTTTCAGGAGAGTCCTGGCCATAATGGTAGCAAAATGATGTCCCATAAACAAACATGGACACCAGATATTAACCCTTTATAAATGGTTTGCTTGATCCTGTTTAAATCGATCTAAAATAAAAACCATAATAGCTAGAGCGTTCATTCTTTTTGCAGCAGAAAGCTAAGGCTTCTACTCCATTTTCACGTTGTACGCTCATTATATGTATCATCACACGTTATGTTAAATGCGTAATGTAACAAAACTGAGTTTTACGAAATGTTTTGTTCATGTTTCTACACTTAGAAATCTTTTGGATCAATATGTTTTGTGTGTTTATTTAGTAACATTTTATGAAAAAACGTCAGATTTTCTTTCATTTATTCACATATATATCCATATATCCACAATTTTAATACTTTTATCAATAATTATAAATGGCAACATAAGCTAAAATAACAATTGGCGGACCATTTCTATTGCAAATTTCAAAGGGCTAAAGGAAGAAGAGTAAGGAAAGGTGTGAAAATGGGGTACTAAACGGGATACTACACGTAGAACAGAAACAATTGCACCATTTACACAAATGCGTGTGCATGTGTACACCGAACATGGATCCATCCATCAGTTCAGATGTAAAAAGGCGCTGCTCAGTCATGACTAAGTCTCTTCCTCTCAGCAGCACTGAGGCCCATTGTTGAAGCTTCATTAATACATCAGTTAACCTCTCTCTCTCTCTCTCTCTCTCTCGCTCTCTCTGCAACAGTTCATCTGCAGTCCATTTACTTATGTGGCTAATATCATACTCTGTGTCCCATCATTACGCCTCCTCCCCTTCCCCTTTGTATCTCTCTCCCTCTATTTGTTCCCCCATTTGTTCTCCCTTTTTACTGTTCACCTCTTTCTCTATCTCCAATGCCTCACCGGCAGCGCCTTTGTGAGTGGTTATCACAGAAAATTACGTTTCTGCTGCAAACAAATAGCTCTTTCCCCCCCCCTCTCTCCTGTTGTATTCTGTTCAGAGACGGGAGACGGAAAAGCAGCTCTGGTGAAATGTGCGTGCTCCTGGCCTTGGAGAATGCACCTCCATTAAGGATTCAGAGGAGGGTTAGCCAACAGACAGCTGGGCGTAATGGCAGGACTAGGGCTAATGCTGAGCTAACACACACACACACACTATACACAGATAAGAGCTTGTACACACACACACAGACACCTTTTAATATCACAGCCTATTGACTGATGGCAACGAGCATATGTTCAGCAAACATGGCAAACAGCAATCAGAAGAATATGGATTAAACATCAGTAAGTCTAAGCTCATATAAGCACCGAGGGCTTAATAAGACTGATAAAGGCCACACACACACACGTAGCGCAGAATACCCAAATAGGAATTGAGTTTGAAATGCTTTTCCTGAGCTAAAAAGCCCTCCCAATCGTATCTTTGATTGTCGACACAACTCAGCCGCTCAACTGTGTGATGCCGTTAATGCGGCTAATTGGAGACAGAGGGCTGCAGTCGACGCTCGAGTTTAAAGAATCGAACGTCCGGACGAGCCTGATTCCGGCTAAACCAACACACTCCAGCGGCTAATTGATTACCAACACAGACTTTTGGGACTGAAGCCAATGGCAGCAATGGCATCTCATCACACACTCCTCTCACACACTTTATTCAACGTATACTGTACTTTAGAATGATACGGGTCCATGAAGAAGCAAGAAGCATTGACCGGTCAAGGAAAGCCCTACTGACCACCCATGCCTGCTGCCCTCAAGTCAAGGCTATAGCAGCTAAACCAACCAGTAGTACCTGGCCTCAGCTTTGCTCTGCATCAATAAGTGTAGTCATTTGATACCAAACTTTTGAAACATGTTGACAGTTCCTTCTTGAGCTTTGGAACCTACCAAACCATCTCAACTCAATGTCCACTTACGCCCGCATTTCCACTGCACGGTACTGCACGGCTCTACTCAACTCGACTCTCTGTTTTTTTTGGTTTTCCATTAGCAGAAAGTGTTGGATAGTAGGAATGTCACGGTGAGGACATTTTTCCAACGGTTAATAAACTCGTGCCAACACCGGTGTTATCGATTACACCGGACGTTTTACAAGAAAAGATGACAGCCAATATCTGTAGAGCGCTTACTTTGGTCTTTAGCCACAGGTTTCCACCCGTGCATACCAGCTGTGAACGTTCCGTCCTCCACACGGCGATAGCCTTGTTAACCGTTATGGTTCCCTTATAGCATTGAGTTTAAATCCGAAATATTGCTAAATAGGCACTTTTGCTTTTTTTCTTTGACGCCAAATCCTCCGCCATCGTCTTGTCTGTCAACTTTCTCTCATCCCGTGTGTGAAATCTGACTCCTGCTACTCTGAGCTGAGACTCCATACGGAGTAGACACTTTCAGTTTTAGATTGTAGCGTCCGTTGTCCGACTATGTATTGATAACACGGCATTGATACGCGAAAATGAACGAAATGGTGTTTTTTATCTATAAATAAAAGCAAAACAACGGTGGGCAAGTAATGTAATCGGTGTATGACCGGACACCGCGTAACACCAACTACTGCGGCAAGTCTAGTGGATAGTTTGTGGTACTTTTTAATGGCACAACCTCGAGTGAGGTTCTAAATGAGCTGAGCCGGTACTAGAAGGTGGAGTTCAAACACTGCAGACCACTGATTGGTCAGAGAAAATCGTCACCAGCGCACACAATTTTTTTATTCACTCAACCCAGATTTAAAAAAAATGGCAGCCCTAAATATTACGCTGTACACTACGCCGTAAGATTGACAAAGTGCAGACGTTCCTCTGTTTGGTTGACGATGAAAGCAATCAGGGAGTGTTGTGTTGAAGATTAACCAAAAGTCAAGTCGATTTGAGGCTAACCATGAAGTGGAAATGAGGCATAAGTTGCTTGTTCTGGTGCTTTTCGGCCACATCAAACAGCCCTCATCAGCAGATTAAGTTTGCAGAGTTGCCGATGTCCAAACTTCCCATTTTTAGTGCTTCTCGTCCAATAGAATGAACAAGTGAGTGAGTGGTCCTCGAGTTGTGGTTGTGAACAATGTGTATGCACCGTGTTAGCAAAAAGCCTCAAGAGGGGAAAAATACCACTTTTCAATCAAGTGGAGTCAGTGGAGGTGACAAGGGTGTGAAGGGAGGTAGGACGAGGAATAGGGAACTCACAGGGGACGGTGCGGAGGTAGAGGTTGTCCCGGATGATCTGCTGCAGCTCGTGGTCCACCGAGCCTTTCTGGAAGCGCAGGTTGAGGTAGTGGCGCAGGTCCTTGTCTATCACGCCCCCTGGAGGAACACAAGGGACAGGAATCAGTAATCACAATCAGACCTCCCACTTCAAATCAATCACTCTGACATGGAAAGGCTGTGTTTTTTTTTATCCTCTGTAGAAGTAAAGAAATGGTTGGAGGAAAAAATAAAACCTACTCGGCCTTTGATCAGAAATGAGGACAGCTGGATGTGTTTGTGAATTACCCAGAAATAAATTGCAGCACTCGCTCTGTTTTTTGTGCAATTTCCAAACTTCAACAAGCCGAGGAGGAGAGGATGCTGAAAAAAACGCCGCGACGACAAATGACCCAGAAATCAGTGAAAAAAAAAAAAAAAAACACAGCAAAGTATTTGAATTCGCCAAATCCTCACAAACAAACACGGCCAACACTAATGAATGCCCTCTCTCTCGGATGCGGCGTCTGTCGAGTGCAGCCACGGATTGGTGGAGGTGTTAATTGGAGCGGTGGCCAAACACGTGTGGAGAAATGTCTACACATAAATCACCCCTGCGGACTCCCTCGGGGGCTGTTTTTACTTCCATTCTCCTCTCACCTGAGCCCCCTCCCTTCCTCCCTTTCCTCTCCAGCACTCCCAGTTGTGTGAATGGACTTGAAACCAGTAAATCTCGCTGGCTCAGCAGGACAGAAAAAAAAAAAAGTGATGGAGGGGAGCGACAGAGAAATGGAGGTAAGAGAGATGGAGGGCAAATCCCAAGAGGGAGTAGAAAGGGGGAGCATGATAAAAACAACCCCCCCACCCCCACATCACCACCACCCTTTCCCCAACAAACACTCCATCTGTCTACTCCACCACACACTCATATAATCACATATCAAATGGAGAGCAGGACAGGGGGGCGCTGCTCGGCTGATGTTACTTAAGGGATTCCTCACGGTGCTGCTTTAACCAACACACTTGTCATATTTGTTTTCCTCCTCTGCGTAGAAGTAAAGAGGCAGACGGAGTGGCTGAAAAGACATTCATCTAACCTTCAACATCCTCTTTAAAGCAGCAACTTGGCACGGTGCCACATAGCATTTAGCTCCCCCCACCACACACCCCCCTCCTCTGATTTTTCCCTCCGTGATCCTGAGGACATCCAGGCATGATGTGCTGGAGAGCATACATGTCAACAACACACACACACATGTGCAACACAGCTGGACATTAACACACATGCGATGGAAATAACCTAGTTTGGAAGTTTTCTGTCATTTCGGAGAGATTTATGATTTCTGTCGTGTGATCCCGAATGGCACACACACACACACACCAGCATACACTAATCCATCAGAGCTGAACTAATTCACCGAGCGCTGCATTATAATCATGCAAACCTGAATTACAGACACCGGCTCTGTCAAAAGACGTCGGTAGCGGCGGCCGATATTTCACATTTGCATGAGAAAAGAAGCCGAGCCGATGAATCTGCATGCTGAAAAGGTGAGCACACACACGTATTAACACGCTAAATGGCACCTCTTGCGCGGACAGCGGTGGAGAATCAGCCAGTATAGTGTCCTCTTTTCCACAGGTTTTGTGATGGAAATAATCTCCACCGGAGGGAATCTTGCGCTGGATCTTTCTCCCCTCCTGTGCCGTCCCGTCTCTCAGGTCCACAACTCTGTCTGTGTTTGCCCCAATCTGTCCACTGCCAGCCAACCCCGGGAAACGAATCACCTCTCTCTTGCACTCCGAGATGAAACAGGAGAGCGCCGGAGAATGAGCGGCGAGGCGAAGAGAGAGTGTGTGTGAGAGAGAGAGAGAGCGGGAAAGGGGAGAAGTGTGTGTGTGTGTGTTGCTGCGAGTGAGGGAGAGCGACCGTTGGAGCGGCTCTGGCTCTGGCGGTGGGGACCAATCTCACCGAGATCCCTTTTTTTCCTCTTGGATCCCTCCAGATTCTCAGGTCCTACGATGCCCCCCATCTGCAGCACGGGGCACTACAGCTGTTTTACATGCCTCTGTCAGATTAAAAAGCCTGCCACATCACACGCCTCCCCTTCGGCTTATAGCATCCACATGGCCTGGATCTGACCTTCCTCCACTGTCAACGACCACGTGGTGAAACTAAACATTATGTTTCAGCTGTCCTTCTCCGGCACAACAGAATTCCTACTAATTATGTTGTTGTTTGTTGACTCTGCGTTTAGTGGTTTCTGGTGACTCTTCTGTGTCGCAAATGTTTGCCCGTTCTGGTCATGCAATCTTTTCCTCTCCTCTTCTCCCTTTTGCTTTGGTAATGACGTATTTTTTTCTGTATTTATGTGCTTGTATACACATTTGCGAGCCCAAAATGAAGCTTGACTTTAAAGGATACTACATCGAAATGGAAGAGAACAATGTCAGATTTTATGGGTGTTACATCAGGGTTCAAAGCGATAAAAAAATATGAATGACATCTATATATATATAAAAGGTGTCCTTTGAGATGTCTGTGTATATAGATATAGATATATATACTGTATATGTACCTTAAAGGGAGATTTGTCAAGTATTTCATACTCCTATCAACATGGGAGTGGGCAAATATGCTGCTTTATGCAAATGTATGCATATATTTATTATTGAAAATCAATTAAAAACACAAAACAATGACAGATATTGCCCAGAAACCCTCACAGGTTTTCATTTAGCATAAAAAATATGTTCAAATCATAACATGGCAAACTGAAGCGCAACAGGCAACGACAGCTGTCAGTGTGTCAGTGTGCTGACTTGATTATGATTTGCCCCAAACTGCATGTGATTATCATAAAGTGGGCATGTCTGTAAAGGGGAGACTCGTGGGAACCCAGAGAACCCATTTTCATTCACATATCTGGAGGTCAGAGGTCAAGGGACCCCTTTGAAAATGGCAATTACAGTTTTTCCTCACCAAAATTTTGTGTAAGTTTGGAGTGTTATTTAGTCTCCTTTTCAAAGCTAGTATGACATGGTTGGTACCAATGGATTCATTAGGTTTTGTAGTTTCATATGGTGTCAGTATCTTCACTCTAGCTTTAAAACTGAGCCTGCTACAACCTAAACCAATGTGCGTTAATGCAAGAGGCGCTTTCCCTTTACTCTGGCTCTCCGTTAACTCAATGGGCTTTGGTGCTGCATTTAGAAGCGCTATATCCATCAAATTGTAATGTTCTATGTTGTAAATTTCTTTGTGTTTTATTTTCTGTTGGTTTTTGCTGAACTTTATTGCCACATTTTGATGCTCCGATCGATCAGCCACCGATCGTTATCAGCTGATGCTCGTTCTAAATAGTTTGATCGGTGGTCTCGATCAGAAGAGTCGATCAGATGACGCATCGATTCTGAATTGAAACACTCATTTGTCTGCTTTCTCGCCTGCTCTTTAATTTGCTCCGAGAGTCGACACAGCTGGACACACACATAAACTCCGCAGTGCATCCTGTCTGAACAGCTCAACTGGTTAAAGACGAAGCTTCCATGTTAAATTAACATAGACCATAAATTAACCTATAGACCAACATGCGTACCGTTGACATCCCTAATATACAGTATATAGTATGTGTACAGTAGGGCTGCAGCAAACCTTGATTTTCATTCACACACATTCACAGAAGAAAGCAGCTAATTCTATTGAAATAACATTATCAAGAACATAAAATGCATCTTGTTTCAAGATTCTCTTGTGCAAATACAAAAATCAAGTTTCTCCCAAACTGCCAGATGTATTAGAAATAAAAAACACAAAACTATCCTGTTATATTGACTGTGAACTCGAGAGCAAGACAGGCTCCATCACATTTTGGATTTCACTGTCGACGAGCATCACCAGTTTTGCTCTTCTTCCCTGTCAAAAATCGGCCCATCTTACACTTCACGTGTCATTTTAACTGTCTGAATAAATCTCATGAACCTGAATCTTCACAGCCTCGCAAGCGTCAGAGCGTTCTTTGTTTAGTCGTTGGTCCCAAATCAATCAGATTCATTCAGCTTCAGCCATCAGAGGAGCTCGGATTAACTACGTCACAATGAGGTTCCTCTCGCTGGCACTGAGCAGCAGTTATATCACACACTGGTGACTGCAGCTCTCCCTCGATATGGCCCAATATTTGACCACGTATCCAAAAATAGATGCAGCGCAAGAGTCCAATTCTAGCTGGTCTGGAGTCAGTGAGGTGTATGAGGGCCATTTGAACAGATGTGGTGCTCTGTCTCCATTTTTCTCTCCAGGTTGTTCCTCATCAGTTCTTGCCGCTCTGACAGCGCCGCTATCGTGACACCGCTGATATGTGACGCTGCCGACGGGGAAAGGTGGATGACGGAGGGGAGAGGATGGAGGTATAGGAACGGAGACTGTGGATTGACAGAGCGTCAGGAAAATCCACCCGCTGGTGCATGAGCCAATCAGCAGAACATCCCAAAGCTATGAACAATTCATGCATTCATTCCAATAATATGAAACGACCCGTCCTTGCATGCCTAGCATGTTTGGAGCCACTCGCAGCCAACGATAACTGTTTCCTAAACAGATGGGTGGGATGAGAATCATTGTTGCTATGTACAGGAGGAGAATCCAACATCTAAGCTCAGCAGGTGTCATGTAATTCCCGCGGGAGGCCGGCGGAGAAAGAACAGCCTGTGGAGAGTCAAAAAACAAACGAGCAGCTGGTTCCTCCGGGGGATAGAGGTGCTATGCTGCCTCCTACTCTACCGCACTAACCAGTGGAGCTCACGGAGGAGCTCTCAACCTTAAAGACATGGCCTACGTTCCTTCGTATTCATTTGCTTTTATCAATGTAAATTGTGTTTGCATGTGTGTTGAATTATGCATGGTTTATTGACTTTTGTTTGCAGACACTACTGCTGCTGCCACTGCATCCCTGTCCTCCAAAATTACCTTCCCATACAACTAAAATGCCACGCCAGCGTTCGGACGGCCCCTTATTCCAAAACCCCAATAGTCCGAAAAATTTCCTGACAGCCCATTTTCCCAAAACAGGTGCACAATGTATTGTAGTTATTACGCAGAATGTTGTCACCTGATATTCGTACCCTAAACCTAATTAATCTCACTCCTCACCTACCCAAACAACAAAGGCATTCAAGGCAAGGAGAGGGTCCGATGATGTCATTCTCTATAATAATAATTAGCCATGTGCTTCTGTTTATTGCAGAGTGTGTATTTTTGGAACAATGGGCTGTCGGAATGATGGGCAGTTCCCTAACTAAACTGCATTTTCAATTCCGTTTCGAGAGAAGCGTAATTTCTCATGGATTACGGTTGTACTTTAAAAAAGTTTTAAACACGTGCTTAACGTTATAAAATGAAACAAAACAAAAAAAATGCAACAAAACTACTTGGTTAAGTTTAGTAAAAAAAAAAACATCATGATTAATATTTTGTGATACGTCAAACAAAAGTTCAGCCACCTATGAATTTGTTAGGTAATATTATAATAAAATAATAACTATTTCTTTTCTTTATGATTATAATTCGTTTTTTTTAACAAATTATTTTTTTTTCCCACTCACTTACTATTATTATTATTACTAATATTTCTAATTTTATTATATTATATTATTTATTTATTTTTTCTTTCCTTCTCTTTTCTTTTGTTTTTCTTTCTTTCTTTCTTTTTTTTTCTTTCCCCTCACATAAAAATATGGCTTTTGGATTTATGCATGCACGCATGGGCTTTGATTTGGTCATTGGTATCGTGCGATGGAGTTATTCTGTATCTTGGAGAACAAAGAATGTATTGTTTCGCAGAGTGAATTCACAATTCAGTTTCGCTGTATGGGAACGTAAACCAGACAGGGCTGGGCACTGCACCAAATACTACAATTACTGCTACTACAGAAGCATCTATCTTCTGAGTCTTAAATGTGAGGTCGATACTATTCAAATTTTTAGAAACTGTATCAAATTGGTACTTTTCAATTTCAGGTTTGAGCAGAAAATACATCTCATTTTCCTGTATTATGCCAAAATAAATCACTTTTTCTCTCATTAGACAATTGCTTCATACATAATTCTGCTCTTTTCAGTGTGTGGAAGAATGAGGACAGTCTTTTTTAACATTACTATTCAATGCATATACATTTACAGAGTCAAATAATTAACATAAATACTATTGTTCTTGAATCAAATAGCCAACCACTGAATCATGAATCAAATACAGAAAGCTCCTAGTTCTGAGCTGACTGAAGCCCACAACAAGATCATTATGATGGACATAAATGCATAACACTCGCATATATAACACACTCAAAGTGTTAACAAACACTTCAGCAGTATTGTGACAGTTAAGTCTTCAAAGTCTCCTGCAGAGGTCGGAAAAACTTTCCACTCTATCAAGAGGAATCCAGCACGGGGGGTGTGCTGACAGTAAGTCAGAGCTCGGAGCGCCGTCATCAGAGCCGCGCTGACAATATTTATCACACCCTGCTCTGAGGGCACCCAGCGGCAGTCACATATGTAGCATTATCACGCTGTGCGTATGTGTGTGTGCGCGGATGTCGGAGGCAGCGCCAGCAGACAGCTGTTTGGTTAATCAGACTAATTAAAAGATCAGGATGGGCTTAAAACCTCGCCAGTTTCACCAGACACACACTGCGCTCTGTTGATTAGTCCTCAATGAACATGTATGATGCCAACTCTGTGGTGGAAGTGCTGGAATCCATAAACACCAACTGGCTTTCAGATGGGTTTATACTCACACACACACAAACACTTCATCTTCACATGGAAATGTTAGCAAACAGTTGTGTTCAGACAAGAAAAACTAGGTTATATTTAGGTAGTTTAAAGTTTCAGCAAATGAAACATGTTTTATTAAACTGTTTTTCTTTTAGCTCCTAAAGGGCAGAATGAAGCCCCTTTTCCACTGGACAAAAAAACCCACTAACAGCCACTAACATCTGGCTTTGTCTTCAGTGTTAAAGGTTAAAATCTGCATTCATGCCCTGGACAAATGACTCTGCAGTATAATCACGGGTTTTTATCAGCTCCAGCTCCGATCGGCAGAGATGGAAACAAGACACCCGAGTGAACACGCTAATTTTCACCCCCTTTTCCGGTGCGATGCTATGTGACGCGTGTTGGAGTGAATATATAATAAATAAAATCAACAGGGATTTGGACGATTATTATAATTTATTAACGTACATAACATACAATTAATATGCTCTCCTCAAAGCCACCAGACTCCATTGACAGAAACAGGAATTTTACCTCGCTAATCATCATAAAACACAGAAAATAAAACTCATCAAAACCATCTCGGTCAGCCTTTCCACTGTTCCAACAATCACCACCTCTGGTTTGACAGTTTGAAAGAGAGATAAGTAACATATATATATATAATATATAAAAAAGAAGTAACCACCGTAACATTTTCACTGTTTACTAATCCTGCTTCCGGTGCCGGCCGGCGCGTCTGTGACGTCGAATGTGACACACCAGGAAAACAAAAGAGAAAGGCCAGTGCAACATACTCGCAATCGGGAAGGAGCCTATTGCCTATTTTTAGTGTTTTTTTCCCCGCGTTTAAAAAGCCTGCATATACACGCTAATTTAGGTGGGAAAGGGTTATGAGTAGGATTTGTCAGTTGCGGTTTGTAAACACAACATTCAATGTTGGCCCCTCTTCGGCTCAACGAGAGTTCGGGTGAAAGCAAACCCCGGATTCACTCTTGTTTTGGCATGAGCTTTGTACGCTTGGCGTTTTCGTCTCACTATATTGATCCGCCATTTTTGTAGCTTCCCCTTGGATTGCTTACAAACTGGCATCTGGTCGATACGTATTTATAGAGGTTGTTGCCCAGAAACATATTAAGCACAGCAAAAGGAAAAGAAAAGAGAAAATACAGACAGAGGGCAGATAGGGCACCCGCAACACACTTATAGTGGATCATAAGTGATGATTGAATTGTTTTTTAAGGAAAAATCTGCTCATTGCGCCTTTAACTACTTTATTTTTTGCTGGAAACCCTTCAGATCAGATCAGATCAGAAAACACACATGCATCGCTCCAGAGGACACAGCGTATTTTGTTATTTAATCTGAAGGACTTGTTGCTCGGCATTAGGCAATCAAACCGCAGTCATTAGAATGGAAAGCAAATGTATACACCTATTCACAAAATCCTTGGACTGCAGCGTTTGTTTCTAGTTGTGCCATGAAAAAAAACAACATTATTTGGCTTTTAATTGCGCTAATTTTCCCCTAAATGACAGCCTGAAACACACTCCCACACAGTCTCTCCAGCTCCCACAGGTGATTACATAGCGTACCTTCCCTTATGTTGCTTTATGCTGATCATCTCCAGTTCACCCACTGCCATGGAAAATTCACTCAGCCCACCAGCTGCCTGAATGTGTGTGTTTCTGATGTGTAAAATCTATCTCTTGGTGGGGGAGGCCCGGTCCATTTTAGCCTGGGAGATGGAATATGTCCTTCACATGCCGCCATGCCTTCCAGTGGCCACGCTATGCAGCTGATTGATAGGGAACAGCACGGGAGAGCAGACTGGCACCTCACATTTCTGAACCTGCCTTGCATCCAAACACATATGGCTCCATTTATACCTATCAAAATGTGATCTGTGTCCAGATTTGCTATTTGGAAAGGGACCAATCCAATCTGAGGTTATAGGTACTGATCTGATGTAATTTTTGTCCCAACTACTGTATGTACAGGTGAATAAGTGGCTGGATAGGACTATAGGGGCACAATCATCAAGCTTAATGTCCTGACATCTGTATCTGGTGTTTTCCTGGTGATCCAAAAAGTTGGCTGAACTTCATCTGAACCTGCTTTTGCATAAAAATATGTGATCACACAAGGTGCTCTAACTCCACTGAGCAAACTAATCTGCATGCACGTATGCTATTTGGCGAGCGCCTGCTGTGATTTGCATACAAGCACAGAACCGGACGAACACTGACGATCACCTACTGAGGCTTTAATGAGTCTGCGTGTAGTAGGAAAGACACTGAGTAGTAATACTAATACTGGAATTGGATTTCACCACATGAGCCCGGATGTGTTGTATGTGTGTGTGTGATACGGCCCAAAGGAAAGCTGGAGTATATAAAAGCTCAATATAGTTTTTCTTAAGGGTGGATGCCTGTGGAACATCAATCCACACAGCATGGTATTTATCAATACACGGCGTGATATGTGCCAAAGGTTGGGTGAGGATTCCTACAGAAGCCGTACACTAACGTTAAACGATGTCTTGACCCGTCATTGGCCTTCACAGCGGACGTCAGGCTGCGCCGTTATAAATCAAAACAGTCAACACCGTTCTCTGTCCCTGTGCTAAGCTATATTTAAGCGTCCAAGCCTCTGAGTCTTACCTTTGCCCAAGCAGAGAGCTAAATTTGGCTGCCCACGCTGGCCTGAGTGGCAGTTTCAGCTAAAAGCCACTGGCTGCTGCTAAGTACTTGAGCACTCGGTTATGTCTCCAGGTGTACCACCCTTGAGAAAGGCTTGTTTTACACCTCGAAGACAAGCTTTGTCTGAATACAAAGAGGATGGGACAATATTTGGGGATAAAGTGAATTAAAGGTTGCACACAACATGAATCCTACTGAGACACGGTTTTGCACGTCTAGCGGCCTATTCTTGCCTCTGAAGCTCCTCTACAGCCATTTTTCCCTTCCACACTGTTGTTGACTTGCTCCATAGAAACTGCCATTCACCCATTCCAACCCCCCCCCATTGCAAACTTATTATTAATCCCTGATGATCTGCCTCAAGTTTCTCCCCAAGAACTACATTTTATAAGATTTGAAGCATTTGAACACATCATGATAATGTTACAATTTGCCTTCGCCCAATCTTTGCAAACTCATTTTTACTCAATAGAGCTTGAACGCATCATAATGTGATGTGCAACATCGGTATGTTAGCTGTTAGCTCCGTTGTTTAGCCAAGCAGGACTGTGCTGCCAACCGGCTCTCCTCCTGCCGATTTCAACACGGATTTGTTGTTAACAATGTAGCATTATCAGGGAAAATTTCTATCGTCCATGGGACAACGAGACGACCTTAGCCTCAAGCCCCGATGCCCGGTACCGGAGGTACTGTGGAAAAACAACTACCGTCATATTTTCAGAATTTTGGCATCAAATTTGTAGCCCCACGATACGATATTATCACCATACTGAAGTCACGGTACGATATTATTCCGATTTTAAACATTCTGCAATATGCTGAGTATTGTGAAAAGATATATTGCGATTTATTACATTATTACAAATGCAAATTATGCAGTTAGTCAACATCTGTTTTATCTAATAAGATACAGCTTTCACTCTGTTCATCTCAGAGTTTTCATTCACATATCTTGAGGTCAGAGGTCAGAGGTCAAGTGACCCCTTTGGAAATGGCCATGTCAGTTTTTCCTCGCCAGAATTTAGCTAAGCCAACAAGCTGGCATGACTTGGTTGGTACCAATGGATTCCTTAGGTTTTCCTAGTTTATCACACCATATCATATCTTATCTCTAGCTTTAAGACTGAGCCCACTACACCCTCTGAAAGACAGAATAGTTGGCTGATTGTTAAGAGGTTAATACTTTATATTATAAATTGATATTATTGATATAATCATGCCACGCAAAATATCGCGATACTATGCCGTACATTTTTTCCCCCACCACTCGACTTAGTACCAAAGTATCGGTTCTTGTGACCTTCCTACATACGGGTACTCATGTGATTTACAGCGCAAAGCATATAAAGTTTCTACACATTTTTATGGTGAAAGAATCTGCCAAGTATACAGGTTTCTACTGCACCGTTTAACACTACACTGATGTTGGCAACTCTAACTAGCAATTAACCAAATTACCTGTTAATCAAACATTAAGTCAAACACCCTAACAATCGTATGAAAACCAACACCCGGAGCAGGAAATGAAAAGATGATAACATGTGAGTGAATAATAGCATGCGGCAATTAACACCTCTTTAGTTACAGTAACAGTTCTTTAGTTAATTACTAATTCACTGTGTTGAGTCTTCAGTGTCTTTCAGTTGTCTCAATCCCTGGATCTCATCACTCAGAACTGCATCACGCCACCTACACAAGCTGTTACTGTAAATATCTTACTTTCTCCTGCCTAGCCAATAATGCATCAAATAGAATTAAAACTCCAAAGCCAGTCACTGTTTGAATATGACTGTGAGATGATATTCATCCAACTTGTCTCTTCTGTCTCTTTCCTTTTAGTCCTTTCTGCTATTCTCTTTCATTTCCCTCCCACCTCCTTTCACATTCTCCTATTTCAGGCTATTTTTCTCCCCTCTCCCCTTTTCCGTGTTTCTATATTTGTAGAAGAAACATAATAATCCTCAAATGGGGTTTCATCTATTTATTCATTTGTTGTGTCGGCAATTTAAAAAAGAAGCAACTGGAAGGGCTTTGTTTGCCTGATACAGTCAGTGGGAGTGGATTTAGAGTGACAACACACATGGGTTTATCAGACTCCTGCCATCACATACAATGCATATCTGACACTAGTATGCTGTTGGTGTCAGCACAAGACTCAGTAGGCTGGGATGTAGGTGCAAGAGGGAGTAAATACTGTATGTGTCTTGAACATATTATGCAAACATATTTTCCTATAAGCGACCAATCTAGCTGGCTTGTTTAGTGACAGTAAGAGAAATATTGTGACTGACTTGTGCCAGCATGTTCTCGGCTGGCCTGTGTATTAGCTCCCCAGCAACAGTTTCTCACCAACAAGCACTGCGAGTAGTTCCTAAGCCATCAAATTTGTGTCCAGGACTTAAGGGGTTCAGTCAGAGCAACATCTATTACAGCAAACACTTGCAAACCATCTTGACAGTATTAACAAGCTAGAATATTAGTTGTGTGGAAGTGTCTAGTTATATTAAAAAACCTTCTCTGCCAAATGAGAAGCAATTGCGATAGGGCTGACACCTGAAAGTCAATGAAGAACTTTGTTGAGTAAACAATTTAATCATAAACACCTTGGTTGTATATATATATACATGTATATATGAATGATGATGATGGTACAGAAAAAACCCCCCACAAAGCATGGTCTGTGTTTCAAGATGGGTCAGGTGGGTTGCCGACGTCGCTGCAGACCGCTGGCACACCAGGGACAGTCCAACCCAGTTGACACAAGCCGGGAGCAGGGCACCGCGCAGCAAGCAATAAGTCCATGCCCCCGGGAAGTGGCAAGGTTCAGGCAAGTGGTGCTGAAAAGCTCTCAGCCGGAGCCGCGAGCCACCTTCACCCCAGGCCTTTCCAAGCCGACCAGTCGGGCGCACGGCCATGAAGGAGGAAATGCGTGAAGGCCAATCGGTGCCGGGTAGAGGTCCTACAGGGATTCCTCCAACACCGCGTGGCCATTTCTGACCCACCAAGTTGAATCCCCCAGGCAGACTGCGCTGACCTAACTCAGAGTGCAAAAATAGGTTCAGTTCATTACGAAACTGTGGCGAGGCGCATTTGACTATCTTAATGTGGTCCAAATCATCACTGGATCTCATCCATCCAGCCATCCATCCATTATATTCCGCTTATCCGGTGCTGGGGCTTGATGTTTTCCAGCTCTTCCTGGGGGACCCCGAGGCGTTCCCATGAAACAATTTGAATAAAAAAGATTCTGATTCGGGTACATCCCCTAAATTTGCAATTGAGCTTTCTTCTTTGCATCCATTTTTTGGCACAAACAAAATTAGCCACAATCAACAGCAGCCACTGCACAATCCACATGTAGCCACTCTGTCTCCAAGCAATTTCGTTGAAGATGCGCAAATGAGTTTTCTGGCGTGACCTGGCATTTAGGAGAAGAGCAAAGTGAAGGACGCTAAAGTAGAGGGCATTGCGAGTTAAAGAGGAATGAGGAAGATAAGGTGATTTCAAAGGGGGAGACTGCCATGGGTGTGCACAGTGAGGAATCAAAAGCAGGGAGACACTGCCAGCAGAGCGAGCACATCGAAGCTGCTCCCATATAACAGCTTTGAAGTCCAAGAGAGTGTGAAATAGCCTCACCTTGGTCGACTGGTGGTGGGGATAGTGCATCCAGACTCAACATGCTAATGTCAGTGTGCCGGCAGCTCAGTCGGGAGGAAAACTCCCCTCACTTAACATGACGAGGACCCATCTCCTGCCATCTCCTGTCAAACTGTCGCCTCAAAAGACGTGTCATTTTCCCGCCGCAACGCTGCGACGGTTCCACAGTTTGAAGACAAAGGAATTCATCCCCACTGAGAGACCGGAGGCTTTCAGGCATACGAAGTGGTCAGAGTGGTAAAAAAGGCCAAGCAGACAAACTCTTTACAATTTGGTTGCCTTGACAACAATATTACTTCTATCACAGTAAAGACAGCGCTAAGAGAGGCAGTGAAGCAAATCTCACACAATGCTATGATTAATAATTTCATGTACTCCCTGTTTTGTATATCTGGGTATGTGTATTTCCTTAGAACTGACATCACACAGATACAAACCCTTTCAACCGTAACACCCTGTGCATATATAGCAGTTTGTTATATTTGTATTAATAACTATAAATCAAAGTAAATGCGGATCCCTGCGCTGAACTCGTGGATCGTAGAGAAGTGATGATTAGTGCTGAGAAAACAGGAGGAGAGAGAATAAAACTCAGACCAACCTGGGCATAGAGATAAACTAGAAAAAGAGAAGATGACATGGTCGGCTAGAGGTTTCTCCCCCTGAGAGAGGGAAGGGACCAGTGGAAATCGATACTTTGTTTCTTAATTGGGCTTTAATTTAAAGCCAGACTCTGCATCCAGTAATCAGTGGTATCCCATGATAGAGCCATTTAGCTCCACTGAGCTATGTAAAAATCCATAAAGGAGAGGAGAGAAGAGGAGAGGAGAAGGGCTTTTGAAGATGTAAGGAGAATATTTAATCAGGATTTTTGTTTCCTGACCAATATTGCAATTGTGATTTGCACTGCAGTTACTTTATATAAATAAAAACAACAGGCTTGTAATGGTGGTCAACGTTGCAGTAAAAAAAAGTTGTATGAAGTAAAATCTTGTTTGCATATGAAAAAATTGGATAAATGATTCAATAGCAGTGTTTCCCCACATATTGACTTTACTTGAGCGGGCCACCATTGTATATTAATGGCCGCCAAAGCATATTTGGCGACCCATTTCATAATTTTTTATTTTGTATGTAGAATGATATAATTTAACATTAACTTTATACTACTTTATACATACTAAATATGCCATTGACCGGTCATTATAGGCTTCAAAATAGATAGTTGTCGACTAAAACTTTGACCTCTTACAGCTTGTAAAGACATGGTTAACGGATGATTGTGGTTTATTACAACTTGGGTCTTATTTTTGTAGTTTGGTCATCATTTCTATCGGATATGATAACTATACTTGATGATAGTTTTGTAGAATGAAAATAGCAATATAATAATTTTTATGTTAAATACTTTTAATTTGACTTTTAATTCTCAGGAAAGAATACAGAATAATTCGCCCCTTTGGCTTGAACTTGCGTGACTCTGGCATAATCTAATATTCATCAGTTTTCATTCATTCATTCATTTATTTGCACCTGCTTGAGTATTTCTGTCTCTTAGTACTCTCCATTTCTTTCTCCGTCAGTCACTGAAGGTCCCAGATACAACCCGAAAACACCACCACTGCTCTCTGAAACCCGTTATTTCCAATGGCTTGCGCCACCCCACAACAGCTTTTCGTTGCATCAACAGAAGCCCAAGTTTGGGCGCTGCGCACCATGATGTGCGCTGAAACCAGCGGCGAGCGCAGCTCAAACCGTGTTGTGTGGCAAGCAGCTCTCTTCTGCCAGGAAACAACATTTGGTGAAGCTATTTTTTTGTCCGGGTGGAAACAATAGGGCTTTTAAATGCTATACATTACCAGAAACGGATTGCGATTATGAAAAGGAAAAAAAGGTGTGAAAATTTGTCATAAATTGGTAGAAATGTGGGAGAATTGTGACCCCAGAGAGTGCAATGAAAAAGGTGAGTCTTCCGGCAAAATCAGGATGGTTGGCAAGTATGATGATAACACTGTACTCACCAAAAAAATGGTGAGATTATAAAAAAGACATTGGCAATAAATATGAGCCCCCAGGTTAGCCAAATCCCAGTTAGGTTCAACTTTGACCAACCATACTTAAAATTAGGGATTAGTACCGATATTTTGGGTGTGTTCACTTTTGTTTTTTACCTCCAAATAAAGTGGTTTAGATAAAGTGTTTACAACCTGTCTTATCTGATCACTATGTTCTTTCTCAGATTACTTTGGCGAGTTCACTGTTATCATAACTGATAGGAATCATGGCCAAAACTATGAGTTGTAATAGACCTCCATTATCCTTTACTAAGGTTTACGTAATTAAAACGAGGTTCTTGTGACTTGAAAATTGCAAAATCGAGATGTTCATATGAAAACAATTAATCTTTCAGACCTAGAGAGGAGGGAGGATGGGGAAGTATCTCGCACATAATATCCCCTCAAATGATTGTGAATTACTTAACCCTTGCAGGCTTTAAATGGCCTTGTTTATGGTGCAACACATTACCATCTCACCGACCATTGATGTCAAGAGTGTGATTGAACTGAGTGATGGCTGAGTTAGGGCAACTCCAACACAGTTGCATGAACTCCGGGCTTGTTTATATCAATGGGCTGCTAGCTAATAGCCGAGCCATAACGTCCGCCACCGGGCTTACTCCTACGCATCGTCATTGTTACAGCACGGCTCTCATTACACCTTGCCGGGGCCAATTTAATTGAACTAACCCAATCAGAGCCCAGGAGCGCTCCGGTCTGCTGAGCTCGGCAGCGCCGGTAATAGAAGCTGATGGAAGAAAGATTAAAAAGTGTTGCTGCTGAATCACACTTTGCATATCCCCACATTCCCCGCTATGTTTATTTGCGCTGGCAGAGTTGAATTATGGGAAATGGTGCGGCGGGAAAGCGTAAGCCGCTTGTGTAGCTTTTCTGAGAGCAAACAGAGCCGAGATGATATTCTATGTAAATGTTTCTTTAGCAAGTGTAATGGGGTAAAGTGGTCGTGTGCAAAGTGAGCTGTTGAATATTCCTTTTTAATTATGTTTTAATGAACTGTGACAATGTGAGGCTCAGAGGGGAAATGCCAATGAAATATTTGCTTGGAATTTAATTTTAAAGAGGGGGGAGCTGCAGGAGGCTTGTACGGTGATGTTGGCCTGATTTCATACAAACAACCAGAAACACACACTGCATTCACAGGAGCTGAAAGTAATCCATCAAGTCTTTCTCTCTGCACACACACACACACACTCGAGTGATTTACTACTTCTCACACTCTCTACATCTCAGATTTATGGAAAGCTAGCCCAGTGTGACCTACAGAGTTACTGTTGCTTCAACAACCGCCTCCTCGTCACAACCTGCGCTGTCAAAATAGCCGCCACACACAGCCAATCACGGCGCACTTCAAAGGCCTTTTCGCCCAATTGCATCTGGCAGCGGCTGACTCCAGATCACAGCTTACTGAGCAGAGCGGAGAACTGTTTCGGAGTTAACATCCCCCCCAGCTGAATGCAGGCCTTTATGGATAAACCAATACATTGCAAGAGATGCACCAGAGAGTTCACAAACATAAGCAGTACACAAACAGCCAACACACGCCTCTGGATAAGAAGAGTGAAGCGCAGACTTGAAGCTGCAGTGTGGTGTAGATCATCTGAGGTAATCAAACTCCGAGAGGGACCCTTGTCAGGTCAGATCTCAACAGGATCTCAACACGGAGCCAGCTAAAGCTCTGCGCTGCTGTGCAGGGAGCACTCAACAAGCAGTCGTTTTGGTGTGCGGAGGAAGTTTTGGGAGGGAAATGTGTTCGGAAGCCTGAATGCCTACAGTACATAATTAAGCACCCGGTATCTGGGACATAGTCCTAAGTAAAAGGTCATCTGCATAGTTTGAAGATGCATCATGCAAATCAACTGCTTCACATTTGCATAGGAATGAAGCTATGTGCAATTTTAGTCTCAAACTTGGCTCGCCATTTGTTGTGGACATACTCTGACACAGTTTTAGTGATGTTAGTGGCTACAAAAACTTAAAAGGTGAACCAATAATTGTTTTATATATATGAATAATGGGTGAAATGACCATGTGAAATGTGAGAAGAGTTGCTCATAGTGATGAAGCCACAGAGAATTATCACTCGACTCTAGTTTTTTAGCGTCTTTCAGCTAGGGCTGTCCTCGACCATGGGTATGCTTAGTCGACTAACACTTGGCCGGTTTAACGATTTTCAAACCGGTTTGATATGAATCCACAACACCGGACCGGTCACCTTAAGTGAGCCTGGGCCAAAGTTGTCGCTAACCTTAATCAGCAGGTGGCAAGCAAGACGGGAACTTGGCTTGGGTCTTGAGGAGTTGTAGCATTCACCGACAGTCTAAGCTGTACACACACTGCACTGCTACGTTCACAGCTATAGCGCTGCTACTACTAACTTCATACTCATGTCAATTGCGCTCGCTTTCTCTCTCTCTCTCTAGCTCTCTACCACACACTTAACGTTACGGGTCGCAGAGGTTGCAATACACTAGCTGATAGAAGCCGGTCTTGTCTCGTCACCAATTTTCTAGTAAACAAACACAATATGCACCCCTTCCCACTCTCACCTCCACTGAAATTTGATCTCCTTCATCTTGCCGGTGTTATGTCGAAGTCACCGGCATCAGCTCGACAGATGCGCACGGCCTATCAGACACTGGCTCTGTTAGTCCGTTTATAAACAATCAATATTATGTTAATCACGTTGTCATATTGCTTATTACTAATGCGATACAAACTGGATTTAGCGCAGTGACATCGTCAACACCTGTTGCTGATGTCAGCTACTTCTTAATTTGCCAGAAAGTGTCATTATGACAAATGCCGGTTCAACCAGTTGGCATAAAATCAAACCGGTGTAAGCTCGTACACCGGACCGCCAAAACTTTAATAACACTCTTATGATTTTGTCAACTAATCGATTAGTTGATTTAATCAACAGATTTGTAAAACTGAGTTTTTCCACAAAGAATCATACAAAAGCACCCCTTAAAATCTTGTTTTTACCAGAGATGTGCTAATAAGTTTTTTAGAAATAAGTCATTCAGCATGAAAAAAGAATAAAAAAAAGACTAATTGACTAAAGAAATCTTAAAACTTTGACCAAAACGACCGATTAGTTGACTAATCGTCTTAGAGGGGGCAGCCCTACTTTCAGCTCATTATTCTGGTTTTGCAGCCCACCAATGTACTGTTTTGATTCACTCACACCGCTCTCATCAGCACTGTTTTCAGAAACAGCAGGCAGCTGTTTTCAGCAAATCTCTGATAAACCCAACCTGCCCAGCACCAAACAGTAGACAAACAAAGTTAGCAAATACCTGGAGAATGTAGTGCAGCTTTTAGCAGATAAAGAGCCAGAAACCACTACATTTTTTAGCTTGTTTCCTCCTGTTGACCTACTCAGTATTTCAGCTCTAAAATAGATAAAACTCAAACTCAAAATGTAGCACGCTCAATCCAGAATGGACTTCAAATAAAACAGGTCGATTAAACCCCATGAATCATTCCCTTTTTTAACCTGCCTGTTAACCGCGTGACTACCTTTCAGTTCCCCCTGAGACTCTGATCAGACTCACACACGTTTGTCACTGTATACTGTTAGCTTTTGCCAGCATGCACCCATGTGAGTAAAGCTACTACTGGCTCATTCAGGTCAGCCACAACAGAGCAACCGGTCAACCATCTCAAATTCTCCCACGCCGCAACATCCGAATCACAGGCTGCCCATGGCTGTCTGCACTGGATTCAAAGCACTGGTGTTGGCACACATACAAGGCTGCTAAAAAAGCTGCAGTACATAACTCAAAGCCAGCTAAAGACTTACCGCTCTGAGTATCTTTTCTCACAGGCTGGGAATTACAAAGTTTTTCTTCAAGTTTCCTCCAACCAACAATCACATCCCCCATATGGCCTTTCTTACAGCTTATTTCCTACATGATTATTGTTGACCAAGCAGATGGACTACTGCTGTATTATATCAGTAAATCCTGGCATTTCACTGCTGCCTCCCACCTGACATTTATGTTATTTTCATTAATGCCATTTGGCATTTTTGTCAACTGCCCTTTATTGTTTGAGCGCTCAGTTGGAGCGGAGGAATGCAGATGGAAGCAGTAATATGAAAAAGAGGAAAGCAGGCAGGCTGTTCTCATACACAGTTTGTAGCTATACCTACAGAAAGTAATGCACTGTAATACATAACACTAAATCAATTCGTATGTAATCCTCATATTCATGAACAAGGAAGTATAGAGAGCAAGAAACGCCACATAGGGAGGATGTCGGGGTGGATGGGTAGGTAAAAAAACAAAGGAAATTCGCCCAGGAGACTGGTGTTTGTGTCCGGTTTGAAACAAGAAGTCAACATTGATTAATTTGTCACGTAACTTCCATACTTGAGTTACGCCGGTTCTGGTGTTCTTTTAACCCAAACCACAATCTTTTCCTAAACCTTAGTAGATTTTGTCGCGTCACTTACGTACTTAAGTTACACCACTTCCAAACTTATTTTAACCCAAACAACAATCTTTTCCTAAACCTAACTAAATAGTTTTTGTCACATAACTTTCACACTTAAGTTACGCCACTTACGGAGTTATTTCAACCCAAACGATGATCTTTTCCTAAACCTAACTAAGTAGTTTTTGTCACGTAACTTCTGCACTTAAGCTACGTCACTTCTGGTGTTATTTTAACCCAAACAACGATCTTTTCCTAAACCTAACTAAGTGGTTTTGTTGCCTAAACCTAATCAAGATGTTTTCTGTGAAGACGGAAGTTTATTTTGAAAAGACTGGAGTGGAAATTGACACGCGTGTCACGTGTTGCTGGGCATTCATAGGAAAATGCGCGAAAAATGAGGAATAACTTTACGCAAGATATCATACGAACCGTTGTACGAGGATACGTTGAAGCAGGCCATGTTGATTCTTGGTAAAAATCAGTTATCATGAGCCTTTTTCGGATTGTCTCTTCTATCTATGTATTAACTTTTCCTTCCAATATGTGTTTCCTTTTTTAAATAATTGGTGTTTCCATCGTTTGTTTTTCAAGAGCGAATTAAAAAAATGCAAACAAGTGAATGGAAAAGTACTTCATGTTGTACAGACATAAGGATTTTGACGTTTGAACTCAAGTCTTTGAATGAAAGTTAAATCTGTTAAGAATCTGAGAGATAAATAGAACTGATCATTCAGATTCGTGGCTGTGGATCCATAAGAGACAGAAAAGTACCAACGTCAGGCAAGTAAACACCAACCACTTGATCAGCTAAGGCTTTTAAATTGTGAGGCGTAACGATTAACTGTAAAGCCCTCAAATAGAGCAAGAATGACTAAAGAAAACCAACATTTAAACAGGCCAGTCTATTTTCCCAGTAATGACTGCGCAAAGCATTTCATTGATTTCTCTGCGTGTGAGAAGAGGTTAATTACAATCTCAGCAGCGGTCAGCGTCACCCACTCGTCTGGAGGTAACGATGAGAGACTGAACAAGTGTAGGTAACAAAAATGCAAGAGAAGTTTTCAGGTCATAAACTTGAGGCCAATTTCAGTTCCACTGACGGGTCGGCGCAGGAAATTGACCTCAGTTTGAAGTGTTACAGCAGGGCAGCTGATGAAAAGAGAAACACTCTGTTTCTTTCAACACTGATCTATACCGTCCATTTACTGTCTAGGGCGCCTTAAAGTACTTCGATTTTGTTCTTGAGGGAGAGAGCATTTTTGGGCAAGCAACACTCGACATAAAGGCTTTCATGACTTCAAGAGCAGAGGAGAAAGGACCCTCTCTACAGGGCTGCTCTCAAAGCTCATCTTTGATTTGAGCCCTGGATGTTTCTTCAATCTCATTTGATGCTAAACAATATCAACCTGGGAGACACTCCCCACCAGCGGAGGCAGGGAAAAGGCTAAATAAATGCTTTGGCAGTACAGCAAAAGATCAAGTTAATGTTAAGCAGACGATGAATCAACTCTGACTGGTCCAAATGTTGCAGAATCAAATTGAGGCTGGATCCTGATACTGATATATTTGACTTCAGGATATCTCTGACTGCAGATCAGTCAGCATAAATCGCAATACTTAACTAGAATTACCACCTTGTGGTTGTATGCCTCCGCCAACCAGTCAAGTTGCAGTTTACATCCATGTCTGTCCAAAATGTCATCACTTTATCATTTTATCCTGTTAGACATTTGTGTGAAATAGTCATATGAATTCTTAAGTTCTCGTCTTGAGTTCTTGTCCTTTGACAACCAAAATCAAATCAGGTCATCCTTGAATCCAAGTAGACGTTTGGGTCAAATTTGAAAAGATTAACTCAAGGATCAAGGAAGAACTCAAGCCGTTCCTGAGATATCACGAGAATGGAATGTGCGTGAGGCCACAATGACATTTGACCACCAAAACCTAATCAGTTTATCCTTGAAGTGCGGACGTTTGTGCCAAATTTGAAGAAATTTGCTCAAGGTGTTCCTGAGATATCACGAGAATGGAATGGACGTGAGGTCACAGTGACCTTGACCTTTTGACAACCCGAAAACATAATTCCTCCGGTCACGGCTGTCACCGGCGCGGAGGCATACGAATCGAAATACATCGGCACCCAAGTGTCGTGATAGCATTAAATAAGCGTATCGTCCCAGCTTTAGTTGCAGCACTTGTGTTTACAGATGTAAACAAGAAAAACTGCATGTTTGCATGCTTTTGTGGTACAAGTTCAGTTTTTCTGTTCTTTTAGATGCACCACTCGGGGAAATTCCACCTGTCATGTCCCATCACTGTTGCATGCTGGTTCACGTAATCCAAGTAGCTGAAGGCTGCTGAGGACTCAAACTTCCACAGACAGCTCCATCAACTGGTTTTACCGACATCTTCCTCCGAACAGACAACTTTTCTCTTCCTCCTCTTGCAGTCTCGGGCCGGGACACAAATTCATGCAGTCTCGTGGAGAGACACCCCACGCTGGCTGTGGCTGCAGCCCCGGCCCGAGGCCAAGTGGGAGCACGCAGCATGACATGCGATTGAGTCTGCAGCTCAGAGCCCTCCTTCTTGCTCCGCAGTTCATCAGCATCAATGTCAAACCCCAGTGATATTACTTCCAGTGTCTGAGCCAGTGAGCTGCCAGGAATTGACCTCCTGACCTCTTTGAATTAGTCCCTTCTTCGGAGATGTTGACAGATGGAGCAGTGCGTCAGTTTCAGTTACAAATGAAATGAAGCCTAAGCTGCCAGATAACAAATTGAGCCGCCTCATTGAGAACAAACACCTTCAGCCTTGAAATTCTCTCTTCCCTGAATCTTATTATACCTCGGCTCTTTTCTTCCTCCGCCCCTCCCCGCCAGAACGAGAGTGGTGTCTGCAGAGAGAGCTCGGGAGAGGGAGAGGTTCATCAGCAAATGGCTCCCTAAAACCCAATCTCATTTATATGCAGATGAAATAAATATTGATGTGCTGCCACGCTCTCGTCGTGTTTTGCCTAATTGATGCCAGCGTTCTTGTATCACTCGTGCTAGGTATGACTATTGGCAAGAGGCTAGCTCGGTGATGTGACTTGTCGCAGACAAAACAAAAGCCAGAGCAAGCACTTAAAGCGAGCAGACAGACAGACAGACAGACGGCACTACACAGCCTCCTGAAACAAAGCAAACAAATGAAGTGAAGTGACATACGGATGAGAGACAGAGAGAGAGAGAGAGAGAGAGAGACGATGATTCATTGGTGGGTGGGTGTGTGGAGAATACAAATATTAACAGGTTTAGAATATCTCAAAGCACTGTCATCCTATGTGGATGAAACATATGCAGATTTAATAGCTTTCATTATTCTACAATGATTCTGGTGATTATATTATAAATAGAATTAGTTTGTATGCCTCCGCCGACAAGTCAAGTTGCAGTTTACATCCATTGTCTGTCCAAAATGTCATCACTTCATCATTTTATCCTGTAGATATGTCCTTCCAATTAGGCTTGGGCGGTATTACAGTATATTTAGAGATCCTGACGGTATCATTTTCAATACCGTCATACATACAGATGCTATGATGCTGTATTGACGTGATGTATTGTAGTGCACGTCTCTACAGGTGGATCACGCAGCTGAGCTGAGGAAGATGGCGACTAAGAGTGGTGGGGATAACGTTACAAGACGTGTCTTCCAACCACAAAAGCTGTTTATAGTCACATCATTTTATTCAACTACCAGGCCGCCACCACCATCCGCATATTATCTCCGTTCAGCCCACACTGATGCGTCGGTAACCGCTGTGTGCGTAACGTTACCGTGTGAGCGTTCAAGAAAGAGAACGCGTGTGTGACAGTATGAAGTTAGCAGTAACGTTATAGATGTGATCGTAGCAGTGTGTGTGTGTGTACAGTTTAGGCTAGAGTCGGTGAATAAATGCTACAACTCCTCAAGACCCAAGCTAAGTTCCTCTGTCTTGCTTACGACCTGCCGATTAAAGTGAACGTTTAGAGACAACTTCGGCTCAGGCTCACTTAAGGTGGGCTGACCTTAAGGCGGACAAACTATTCTCATTTGAGTGACAAAGTGACCGCTACTCTGAGTTTTGCTCTGCAACCCCCACACCCTACCCCGGGCCGCCGTACACTGCCATATACCGTCATATACTGTCAAATACCGTATACTCCAATGAACATCTGCATGTTGGCATCGTACAGATGCTGGCATTAAGCCCAAAGCACCACTGTGTCTAAGTGCAGCCTCACAGAGCCACGAGCATCGCTGTCTGTCGCTTTATAAATTACTAAAAAGATGAATTGTCAGATAAACATTTCCGTCAGTTGACTAATCAACTAATCGTTTTTGCAGTAAATGTTCTGATTCCAAGATTTTCATACTTAATATTTGACACTATTCTGTATTTCAGCAGATCAGTTTGATTGCCGTCCTTGTCTAATTGAGTTAACCATCTAATTATCCGATGGACCGTGTCTGCTGAGCTTCCGCGTGGCTCGCTATCAGGCATGTGATCAAATCACTACCGATCTGCAGGTGACTGTCATTAGCTGAAGGACCTGAAGGAACGTTGTCAAGCACACAACAATTAAGGTAAAAGCGCTAATTAGTCTTGACTCTAGCCGGCTGCTGTCTGAGTACGAAATGGAGTAAATACATTCCAAGAGCAGGATGATACAAACGCTCTCGTTTCGACTCTTATTAAGAGGTTTAACATACACTCAAGTGCCACGGAGAGAAGCTATAGAGAATCGGAGCAAAATAGGAAGAGAGGGAGTATCTGTTGTACGGGGATCAGTCCTCTGAGCTGTCACAATATAGTTGCTTCAGTGCCACACACTCTGCTGCAGTACAAATCTTTTTCAGCAAGAGCAAAAAAATGTCTCCTGATGTTGCTCAAAAGCTGCTATTTGTGAAAGTCAGTGGCATAATAAGGCTGAGCCATGCAGGCTGAGCGTCATTCTGTTTTAATAAGCTGGAACCTCCTACAACGCTGTTTATCTCCTCTGAATGAGACATTCGTGACAATCCATCAGGGAGCTGTGTGTGTACGCTTAAACTGTTAAGTCAACGCACAGAAAATCAATCATCAACTTTAATAATTAATCATTTTAAAAGGTAGCCTGCAGAGTTGTTTAGTAGACCAGTACAGTTGTTCCAGCGTATATGTTTTCCCAACAAAAACCTGTCCGCCACAGAGGCCAAACAAATGTGTAAATCAATTCCTTCCTCAAGTCTTCTTCTTACTTTTTCATCTTGGCCCATTAAAGCTGCCAACTGTCAATAGGTGGAAAAGCAAGAGAAACTGTCAACAGTAGGGATGGAAATTTATATGGTTTTACTGATATAGTTTCCATTATTGATTCGTCTTATCGATCTGATTCTTTACGGATTTCTGATCAATTGTTGGGTAGAAAAGAAGCACATATAAGCAAGGCTCCAGACTAACTTTTTCCACCGCCGTCCAGAAAGATAAATGAAACCATCCTGAAGTCAGTGCAACCCTCTGAATTTCTAAATCTATAGTGGATATTTGCATAAAAACTCACAAGTTAAATGATTAGGAAATAAATGATTGTATTTTTATTAGGGCTGTCAATCGATTCAAATATTTCATCGCGATTAAATCATATGATTGTCCATAGTTAACCACAATTAAACACAAATTAATAGCACATTTTTTACCTGTTCAAAATGTACCTTAAAGGAAGATTTGTCAAGTATTTAAAACTCTTATCAACATGGGAGTGGGCAAATATGCTGCTTTATGTAAATATATGTATATATTTATTATTGGTAATCAATTAACAACACAAAACAATGACAAATATTGTCCAGAAACCCTCACAGGTACTGCATTTAGCATAAAAAATATGCTAAAGCGTTATTGGAGCGTTATTTAACCTCCTTCACGACAAGCTAGTATGACATGGTATGACACTGAGCCCTCTATAACCTAAAAATCGTTGATGCGGTAAAGAAATTAGTGGTGTTAAAACGAATTTGCGTTAACTTTGACAGCCCTAGAAAATAATTGTTAGTAGCAGCCTAAGCTAGGAATATTCTCTTGCCCAGGTAATGTAGCCTATTTTCTATTTCATTACCATCTATCTTTTAGTTGAGGGTTGTAATTCAATATTGCATAATGTGATCAAATATGCATTTTTTTTTTGCAGTGATTCTTGCAATTCATTTATGAAGAACAATATTGAATGTCCTACATGAAGCAGCATAGATAGAGTGACACTTGAATCAGCAGCCTTATCAGATGAATAAAGAGCTTGGTGCTCATATCACTGATATCAGGTCTGAAATTGTGATATTGGGGACGATGCGCATTTAGTAGAAAGTGTGCTGCTATGTTGAGAATCCAGAGTTGTCCATCGCTGTGCTTCGGCAGCGAGCTGTGCAGAGGGAGAGAGCCTGCAGCCCTAGTCCTATTTTCAGCTTCAGTGGGCAGAGAAGAGTAGAGAGCCAGGCCAACTCAGGGCCGACCGGATCAACCCCAGTGCCGTTTAACCCTACACATTCCGCTTCACACACACACAACTTCGCACATAAAAGTGGCAAACCACCTCAAAATGCATTGTCATCGGTGGAGTCCGCATTCTGCTGCGTCTTTACCTAGTCGTCTGTTGTTAACCATCGACACACGGACTCCCAGGCGGTCTTACGCGCTGGGTATTTGGCTCATGATTGATCGTCAATTGAAATGTCATCTCATTTCACCTCATTAGAAAGGAACCAATCACGTTACATTAGTGTCAATGCCATTGACACATGCTTGCATTATCACTGTGGTGGGAAGACAAGCGCCCCCCGGGTGGCTGCAGAGTCAACAACTGAAACTAAAGAGGGAGAGAAACATTGCTGGCCATTTAGAGAGCTGGAAACAATATTTCATTGGCTGGAATGTGTCTTATGAGTGACAAAAGGCAGTAAAAGCTTATCAGGGAAGTCAGAAATTTAACTAGATACAATATACACTGATCAGCCATAACATTATGACCGATGACAGGTTAAGTGAATAACATGGATTATCTCGGTACAATGGCACCTGGCAGTAGGTGGGATATATTAGACAGCAAGTGAACATTTTGTCCTTGAAGTTGATGTGTTGGAAGCAGATAAAATGAGCAAGCGTAATGATGTGAGCGACTTTGACAAGGGCCAAATACTGCTGGCTAGACGACTGGGTCAGAGCATCTCCAAAACTGCAGCTTTTGTAGGATGTTACCGGTCTGCAGTTGTCAGGACCTACCAAAAGTGGTCCAAGGAAGGAAAACCGGCGAACCGGCGACAGGGTCATGGGCGGCCAAGGCTCATTGATGCACGTGTTGTCCGATCCAATAGAAGAGCTACTGTAGCTCAAATTGCTGAAAAAGTTAATGCTGGTTCTGATAGAAAGGTGTCAGAACACACAGTGCGTTGCAGTTTGTTGCGTATGGGGCTGCGTAGCTGCAAACCGGTCAGGTTGCCCATGCTGACCCGTGTCCACCGCCAAAAGCGCCTAGTGAGCATCAGAACACCACAGCAGACCTTCAGAGGTCTGGTGGAGTCCATTGCCTCGACGGGTCAGGGCTGTTTTGATGGCAAAAGGGGGACCTACTCAATATTAGGCAGGTCGTCATAATGTTATGGCTGATCGGTGTACGTTCTGTGCCGCTAGGCAAAATGTGTTACTTGGTGACATCACCACGTTACAGAAGAAAAGGTGGGAGTTCAAGCAAGGCGTTTCAGGAGCAGTGTTTCTGTGGGAGAGAGTAACTCCCTTTGGCGTGGACTTTGGGCTTTGTGACTTTGCAGACATTTTACAAGCACAAAAAAAATATATAACACACTAAAGGAAAGAAAAAAGGCACAAAAGCATAATAGGTCCTCTTTAATACACGTGTATAACATTTGAAAATCATTGTGAAAAGAGAGATTTCTCTTTGTTGTGTGCAGTTAAAACATTGTGTTCCCTGTTAGAAGTGAATTAGAATGCTGCTTCACAGCCTTACACTAAAGAAAAGGTCAGGATAATATAAAGGCTCTCTCCGTCACTGCACATTCACATTTTATATGATTCAGTCTTTTTACATTCAAGCCTATTGTTTCAGATATTAAAAAGACTATGAAATACTTTTCTTCTGTTACACACTATTGATCCTGTGGAGGGGAGATTTGTCTTCTCTATTTTGCCTGCCTGGCTTCACAGCTCAAGTTAAAGAAGAAGAACAGCACCCCAGAGTCGGTATCTGGGCTCCAGCGTCATAGTCAAGGACACATCAGCAGGTGCAGATGTTTGCTGGGTCATTAGAGGGGTGTCATGATTATTTTATGTGACCCCCTTCTCATAAAAAACTACAGTAGAGGCCACGGGAGTCGTGTATTTGTTGTAAAACACCAAACTATGTTCCCTGTTCTTTCACAGGCTTTGATTATGCCTGTTTCCTTTTATAGTGAGCGATCAGGTCTGAACACAAGTTGTTAGCACACGAGATTAAACATTTATGTGCATCTGAGAGTCTGTTCAAAGACCCGAGCCACTCCTCGCCTCTGATTTGCACTCTGGCCACTGACTTAGCAGAGGCGAAAACAATTCTTTCTGCCTCATGTTTCACGTCCCATTTCTTCCCGTTTTTTAGGTGAATGCTATTTTTGCAAGCAGGTGTGTGCTCGTGTGAAATAAAGGCTGTGTAAGCATGAAAGACGGTGTGTGTGTTTTCTGTGTGTGTTCAAAGTCTACATCATGTCTAGTGTGGCAGAACAGGGCCTGCAGCTCGAGACTGCCATCTATGGGGACTGACAGATGATGGAGATCCAGCAAGGAGATAAAACACAATCAAAGGAACTGCAAGGTAATGAAGGGTTTTGCATCTGCTTATTGGAACACTTTCAGAATAAGAGGAGTGTGATTCATGGCTTAACCCTCTTTTGTAGAGGGGTAGGTGTGGGGGACAGGGTGTGTTCAGGGGTGGATAAATAGTCAACAGTAGATGTCACATAGAAGTGGTGTACATCATCTGAAAGCTGGGAACATGAAGATTCATTTGAGATGCAGCTCAGCAGTGTGTCAAGTTCTTCTAGTCATTAATATGATGGCCATTCCCATGCTCTATTATGTCTTATATGCAATTTTTGGGTTGATACCATTTGTTACACAGATTTGATGCTAAATTTAACCATTTATTACCATTCAAGAATTGATAAAAATGATCAATAATGCCTCCAAAATACCACATTAAGACACCAAAGACTTTGAGGAACACCATAGAAAAAGCCATGCTGTGATTTGGTATAAAAAACTTGAGAGATTTCTGCAAGAATTGCATTTTTCGGCGATTGGATGGTGAGCACTTCTGTTGTGTAAACTGCTCAGAAACCCCCTTATTGTCAATCTAGCTAGGAAAGCCATCCATCCTCTGAATGCTCTAGGTCTCTAGTTTGTGGCTGTAAAGTTTCATGAGGCTGTGATTATCCTAGAGGTCACCACAGGTCATTTTATACAGTGACGTCAAATTTTAAAAAATGGTCTCACTACAATGAAATGGCTGCTATGGGGACTAACATCATCACACATGAATACAGTTGGGATCATTGGATCCACGAGAGTCTCAGCTTTACAGTGATACACTATTTATGTAATTCCAAGACTGTTTAGGGACCCCAGTATGCAGAAATGTTCAAATACACCATTTAAGTATAGAGTAGGTGAAAATAACATATAAGGGGAGACTCGTGGGTACCCATAAAACCCATTTTCATTCACATATCTTGAGGTCAGAGTTCAAGGAACCCCTTTGAAAACCCCTAACATGACATGGTTGGTACCAATGGATTCCTTAAGTTTTCTAGTGTGATACCAGTGTCTTCAAGTCAGAGTGTTAAGGGGGGTAAAAGAGTCAACAGTACCTCAAAACACCAACAAACTGGATAAATGCTATGGGTTCAAACAGCCTCTAAAGTGTGACTACTTTACATTTTAATTGAAGATTCAAGCTACTTTCCTATCAACAAGATGCCTATCATTAATAACAAAAGTAATCCTAAGAATAATGCTAGATCATAAAGTATCCCATTTGGCATTTTTGGAGTGCTGCCAATGATTGGTGATGTTTAAAAGAAATGAAACCCACAGTTTGGAGCAGCTATTGGATTTAACCATTTTTAAGTGATATAAATGATTCAACAGAGAGAGCATCTTCGCAACTTTAAATACACCTCGCACACCATGAATCAAAGGGCATTACTCGACTGGAAATATAAAAACCACCACAGGCAAAAAGGTAGTCAGTTTGGCTTTTAGAGCCGGGGCCAGTACTGAATTATGGGTTTTTCGCAGAGAAAAGGAATAAACTGCTTCTTCTTCAAAGGCAAACATGAAAGTCAGGACTCACAAAGTCACAGGTCTTACCACGGCAGGAGGCTGTTTAGAGGAAAACAAACTGAAAAAGAAAGTTTTCTCCATGAGCAAGCAAAATCATAGCTGTGAATTGATTTTGGATCAGTAAATTTGTGCGAGCGTGTTGTTGAGAAGGCCATTTTATTTAGCCACCCTGTGTCCATTTCTCATTACTTGCGGATTACCTCTTGAGTCCCTTATAATAAGGCCAGCGCTGAAGACGGTAATCACAGTCTGTCAAATGTGGCGAGGGGAACAATGGCTCATACTCTATAAACACAGCAATTTTCTTCAAACTATCAACCTTGCGCTGCGGAACAATTTGACTACCTGCTCTGGAAATAGGTGACGACAGCAAAGATTGTACAACCCCGACAAAAAGGGCTGAACGTGTCCATTAGGATGACCTGCTAAGCTCTGAGATAGAAGTTGAGGAAAAAGTGTAGAGAAAGTTGAGAGAGTGCTGCTGCTTCCACTCACACAGGACTACCTTTTATTAGAGAGCTACTCTCGGATATCCTTAATTATTCAAGAGCTCTGAAAGTGGGGTCTTTACAGAGTAAAACAGAGCAGACGTGATAATGCAGAGCTCTTTTCTCCATCCCCGAGAAGACTTTGATGTCTTTTTCTCATCCAAGGAATAAAAAAAAAATGTGTCTGTGTGAAAAAAAATATGAATTTCTAATAGCAGAATAATCACTTCTGATAAAAATAAAACTTCTTTTCACTGGCCTCCTTTTGACTTCCCCTCTCCAGCTTTATCATCACTTATTTTTCTCAGCTCAAGTACACATACATGTGCATGAAGCCGAGGAAATAGAAGGTAGATCCTCGCTTGTAGCTCAAGGCAACACATCTCAGGTGTCCTCCTTTCAAAGTCAATGGGCTGCAGAGTAAATCCAATATAAAACCTCCTCCGCTAGGAAACGACGTCTAAAGCAGTGAGTTATTTTGCAGGCGCTACGTCTCAATCTGACTCCGAGATTCCCAGACACAGTCTTCATTTCTTTTTGTGTCAAACCTGTCGGGTTCAATTACCTGGAGCAAGTGCTTTCCGCCGCTCGTGCGACTTCTGTATCCTAATTGCTCATAAACAGTCGGTGCCCGGGCGCTCCCGGGCGCGGTTCTCGGCGGTGACGGCGCAATTAGTTCACAAATGAGCGGCTCATATTCGTAGGCTGCCTCGCAACTCTGAGATTATTCATCTCCTGGAGGTGGCGGGGGAAGCCACGAGATGCTTGCTCAGCACTCACCTCCTCTACATTAAAATGAAGTCTCCAGACACAGAGGAGATCATGAACTGAATGTAAGCCTGTGTTATATATCACACGACATATACAGTAGGTTGAAACTGTAATTACACACGCAAAGCAGACAATTTAAGGACTGCAGACACTTCCATACATACACAGCAGTCAACCTAAAAACACTAACGTCACCATAATTGCATAATTGAGTCTGTGGTGAGTTCACATGTCTGTAATAACAGCAGGACAGTTGAGTGTCTGTTATGTGAACTGCTAAAGTCAGCTGAACTAGTGAAGATAGCTTGTTGTCTGTACCGGTTACAAACAGGCTCGGTAGTGAACGACACGCTGACGGGTTCGGTGTTTCTGTGTTTTTAGTTGAGCTAGACCAGAGGATATTCAGATCGGTGATGCTGTTTCGCCCTCATTGTTCTCCGTGAAGTTTGCTGGAAGTGATGAGCCCCAGGGTGTGTTGTATGTGGACTGAGCCCTGCGCCAGACTCTGTTTAAAAAAATAGCCTTTTAAATACTACATTGCTTATCAGCAACCGATAACTTAGGAGGCAATTTGGCCTTGTGTACTCTAAATAATTTGGCATGCAGTTAACACACCAGTCATAAATTTGTTTTAAATGAAAACTCATCTCGTGGTGTTTTCTTCACCACTGTTTTGGAAGAAAGAAATGGGAATAACAGGCTTGAAAAGTGACATGTTTTCTTTTTAAATAGGAGCTGTGCGGTGGATTTCATTTATGCTGACGTAAAGAGTGGTTCATGTGGATTTCGAATTATCACCCGGTTACATCGGGATGGTGTTATAAACTGTAACCACCGTATGAGAGCAGTGCAGAGCAGCAGCCATGAGCTAGTCAGTGGGGCACGCTCACATGCACGAAAAATGCACTAAAAGGCACATGCTGCCGGACCGGCTATGTCAACGAAGCACAGAGAACATCGGTAGACATTACTCCTCTACGTCTTTACATAGCACATTATAAATACTAACGCTTGCGTAGAAACCCTCGACGTCTTGAAACGGACGCATAAGGCACCTTTTAGCGCCTGTATGAGACACACTGGGCTTTTACAGGTGGGTATTGTTTGACAATGTTCAATACCTGCCACCACTACATACCTGAGTTTTGGTAACAATCTGACCAAGCAGCATTCTGGACAACGTTCTACTTGACGACATCTTATAGCCTTATAGCGCTGCAGACACGTTATGATACCAAAAAAACTGTATTTAAGTTTGATCCCCGGCCCTATTACAGTTTATTTACAGTAAGACGTAAATGTGCTGTGTCTTTTGGGGCCGAGAGCTTCGGCTTCGTTGCGGCAGCGGTGATTTTTCATACGTCTGCTCCTCGGGTCACCTTCAGTCGTGAAACGCCTCGAGGCTTCATCCTCACACGGGCCAACTGTCTACGACACAGAGCCCCCAAAGGCCCATAATCCTCCACCTGAGAGAATAGCAGCAGAGTGGCTCCTCTCTGAAGGAGTTGTGGCAGTGTTGTTTATCACTATTAAAGGTATGCAGAGTGTTTTATTAAAGACAAATGACACTTTACATTCCCTCTGACAACGTTTCATATCCCGACCGCTCGTTAAGCACAAAGTGAGCTCCTTCAGTCGTCAACCAACATTCATTTTTCCTCCTGAAAACAAATCAGCTTGATTTTCTCACTGAGATGGATGCTGGAGGCAATCACAGCTCGCAGCTCTAAACATCACAATAATACATCCACCTGACTATTGGGACACATTAATATGCCTGCTTCAGTCTTCAGAGCAAGACAATTTCCCACATTCTCAGAGTTTTCAATTTCAGCATTAGAGGCATAATGACATCTATTTTTCATTTAGATCGGTGGAGGACACAGAAGTCAGATGTTTGAGCGAGAGAATAATTATCTATTTGGATAAAGGAAGCCCTGCTGGATATAATGTACGAGAGGAACGGCAGACGTGTGCTCAGAAATGACATTGTGTTCACTTCACTTTAAACGAATCAGAGAGACAAGAGAGAAGTGAGTTGATGCAGCTTTTCAAATGTCTTCTACCTTTTCTTTAATAATCAGTCAGTCGTGATGTAGAAGAGTCCGTCAGAAATACAAGTGGCATTGATCTTCCTTTATCTAAATGTAAGTGATTTAATTAGTTTTCATTTCCAGAATCAAGGATGATGAAAACTACACAATCTGAAAGAGTGTGCAGACTCTTACTACTTTATGACAGTCAGCAGCAACTGCGATTTTTGAATAATAATCAACTAATTCCCAGTGATTTTCAAATAGTATTTTTGCTTGGAATGCACATCCCTACAATGGACAATCATGCGATTAATCACGATTCAATATTTGAATAGATTGACAGCCCTAAGAAATATATAATAACGCCAAATTCATCTCAATTTCCCCGGCGTTTGAAAAGCTGTTCTAATTGTCACCAGGTGACGAATAATTACCTCTTTGGTGTTCCATAAGCATTTACTTATCTGACACCCCCTACCAGCAGGACGGTATCGAAAACCATTACATAATCATTCAAGAGCAGCCGCCTCTATGGTTACATTTAAGCTGCATTTCGGCAACTAAAACTACTCGGTTAAGGTTAAGAAATGATTGTAGTCATGGTTAAACAAGATCGCAAGCGTGACAGACGGGTTTTTGCACTTGCACTCGTCTTATGCAACAGAAACGCTCTCATTCATCAATCCATGAAGCTGCCTGCACCGGCTCCATGCAGGCTTGCGTCTCAGCCGAGTCTCACACCCGTTAACCTGCGACCTGTGGCGTTCATTTCGTCTATTTTTTTCAACAATACGTGCGTAAAGGCGAGGTTGGTGCCCAATGAAACACTACTACTTTACTACATTACTAGAATTCACTACATATTTTACGGTTTTATCATTCATTTTATCATTTAATTATCAAACTGTCATCATATTATCTTTATTTTCTCATTATTTGACCTTGTTCTTTGCTTTTATTATTTCTGATGGCATGTTTTCTCCTTTATTGCTGTTTATTTATTGCTTCTGTTAATGTGTAAAGTGTTTTGAAAAGTGGCATACAAATAAAGTATCGTCCTCTCTCCTCTCTCTTGAACTTTACGAGAGCCTATAGGGAAACTGAGCCCAGCACAGACAGTTCGGCTGCTCCTTCGCCACTCGAGGCTTTGAAATGCTCGGACCAGATGGAACCGGTGCAGACAGTCGCTTCAGTGTTGCGTGAACGCTGTCGTCACAAGATTCTGATGCTTACGTGACGTTTGCTCTCTGGACTCATGGTATCATGCTTGATCATGCTGCCACACAGCAGTATACTGTAAATACATGAACATGCTCCTCCATAATGGACCCAGATGTAAAACCATCAAGTAACGCGTTTTACTTCCTCTCTGCAACGAGAAACAACTGTACACTGAATGCACGGCACATTATCGAAAGCTGCAAACTATTCTTAGTGGGAGAGTAGGCGTCTTGCCCTGTTTCTGCAGGGCTTTCATAGTGGGATGAGCATAGCAGAGTGTCTGGCATGTTGAATGCACACACACACACACACAAACACACATCTACAAACAAAAGCACAGCAAATTGCATCTATTCACTATTCACAATTCTTCTCACACACACACATACACACACACAGCCTCTCTCCTTCTCCAGCAGGAGAAGTTGTGGCCTTGGATTGGCTGTAATTGCCAGTGTCTTTGCTACACCAGCAGAGCCTTTGACAGTATCCTTGACGCGCTAACTTGCTTATTAAACGCTGGCAACAGGCAAGCCTCCTTTACTCCCAGTAAAGCTTCCATACTGGCAGGAATGGATGAGATAACGCTAAGAAATTAACAAGAAAGAAAAGATGGGAAAAGGAGCTGAAGTGTAGGAAGAGCGAACACAGGAAAAGAAACATTTGAGGATAGATTATGAGTGTGTGTGTGTGTGTGTGTGTGTGTGTGTGTGTGTGTGTGAGAGAGGCTCGGCACGGAAAAGCAGCAAAGCACCTGCAGGCTGAGACTGAACTTATTTCAGCTGTGTTTCCACCAAACTGTCAAGCACATTTTAGGGCCAACTTTTGAAATGTCACAAAAAAAAAAGAAGAAGAAGGAATTACTCCCATTTCTAACAGAAAGGTTAAAGTGAATAAATGCATTTCCTGAGCAAGTAAATAGAGGTAAATGCATCCATACGAAGAAATAGAGCTGCGTAAAAATTGATTCAGGTAATGTTTACCATAAAACAACAAAATGCACACGGTTAATGCTCCAGTAATGGCCACAATGGGCACCTCATACATAAGAGTGGCAGCGGCTGTGACCTTTCTGGGATGTTGTGGTGGGAAGACGACATTTCAGACGGCCCAAAGTCACTTCTCAACTGTTCTGCCGTGAGATTGAACCATATTGGAGCTATCATACCATCGTTATTCTTTGAAGGCCATAGACTGTACATAAGAAGTGGACGTAGTCACCGTGTCACCCATTGGTTTGTGGACTGCCATTTCGAAGCCTTGAAATTGGCATTTTGGCTCGTCATCTTGTTTTTTTGCAACCAGAAGTGACGCGAGAGGGTGGAGCCAAGTACAACCGAATGCGAAGCGATCAATAAGGTTATAATTAACATTCATGAACTGAAAACAATACTGTGAAAGGGTTAAAGTTCTACGCCAAAAACACGGACAACTCCCGACCTGATACACCGATCCCGACCAAATACAAAGGAATTCGCTTAAGGCGTTCCCGAGATATCACGAGAATGTGACGGACATGAGGTCGGAGTGACCTTTGACCTCTGAACGCCAAAATCTATCATCCTTGAGTCCAAGTGGATGTTTGCGCCA